>NC_085138.1:70182881-70482881 GCF_035046485.1 Aedes albopictus | reverse complement strand
TTTCAGAAAAAAATATGATACTTACAAGGATACTTACATTAACAAATTCGCATCCATTTCATTTGTAAGCGCCTATGCGTAGCGTATTGCACTCCCGAGCGCTAACTTCCAAACCGCAGAAGCGACTTGCCACACAATAGAAACCATAATGAAAACAAAAATCAACCAGCGATCGAGCCACCATGACGGAAACCTTTGGAGCCAAGAAGCAGAGAACACCAAACCACAACTAAAAAATACCTACAACCAATCGGAAAACAATTACCAGCTGATGGCGTTTTCGATCAGCTTGGGGCTCTGTGGCAGCCAGCGCCAGCGCCTAGAGAGTGAACCTTCTAAGTATGTACCGTAAACTTCCATAAATCCACAATCTATGTAGCATAGCTGCGCCTCGTATCGATTGGGTGTAACGGCCCACGGAGGCATGCCGGTGCGGTGTGTTGTGCGGTTCATGGCAGTTAATCACGATCCCGGACGGCGATTATGTGATGATGATGACGACTATTCAAACTATGTTCGCTGCACCTTTGTGGTCCGGATCTCCGACGACAGGCGGCTGTAAAAATCGTTAAAACCATAAAAAGACTTTCAATCGTTTATTAACGGAGTGTGATGGCGCTGGTTGTTGGATGTGTCCCATGAACGGTGTGTGTCTATAGGGGATCGACGAGTACAATGAGGTGAAGTATAATACTAATGCAAATACGGAGTACTTCGCGGTAACCTGTGATGAGCGTCTAACATTCCTTCCCTTACTTCAATTTACTATGAGGATATAACCGGCTTTTTACTGATTCACCGAGTGTTCAATTTTCTAGTTCAAAGTAGAATTGTTTATCAAATGAATCGATGTCAATTCTATACTCTTACTAAAAGTTACTTCTAGGCTCTGATATTTGAAGGTGAACTGTTGAACTGCCCCACTTTACCCTACATATGCCCGCAAGCAATCGACAGCAACAATATTGCCCGAAGCTGAAAGGGCTGGACGGATAACAAACTGAAACCCATTTTCAGCCTGTTGAACAACCAAAACGATCATACCTCTGTAGTTGCCGCTTACCCGGTTGGGTTGGTTTGGTACCACCATGTACCCATATCCAGTATCCACAGTGGGTGTGAGTTACTTTTACTTTCGCGTTTACAAGCCATCAACTGAGCGAGCAGCACTCAGCCAGCCAGCCAGCGGTGGCAGACTAATTAGCTAGTCAATTCTCTGTCTGTAGGGCGTCTCCCAGAGCTCGCAGGGATACCTACATACCTCAGATGTAACAAACCAGTGCAAGCTGCTGCAGCAGCAGCAGTAGTGTGCATAACTAATTGGAAGCTGCGTGACCTGGCTTAGCTATAGAGTTGACGACATGCTGCTGATGGTGACAATGATTGCGATGGATTGAGCAAATGATTGTTTTGACTCGCGTCTCACCCGAGTGAATTGTTTCGCGCCACATCTTTGTGTAAAGAAGGGTGTCACACTATAAATTAGAGTGTGTAATCTACTACGCGTGATTGTGGACCCCTAAGAAAACACGTGGGTTAGTCAACGTACCGAATAGTTTTGCTTTGATTGGAATGGTTTAACCTCCAAGTTGTCAATCAAAACGTGCGGTGCGGTGTGGCGGAGTAACGAGACTAGTCATATAGAGTGGAGTTGTCAGATTTACGAGTCAATTAATTATTCATCTAGCCATGTGTTGGCCATTAATTTTATGTTCATACGGACACGTTTGTCAAATATCAACTACTAGGTCAGAGTATACGCTCCACTGGAGAAAGTAAGTAACTGGAACCAAAATGTAGTTTGAAACGGAATGATGCATATAATTAATAAGGGGTTGTCCATAAACCACGTGATCATTTTTATGGATATACCGAGCCAGCCCCTTCCCCCCGCGTGATCTCTCGTTCATATTTTTTTTATTTGTATGGACCATGGTCCCCTAGAGACGGACATGTTCTACAAAAGCTTATATAACTCTTATATGACTAAATGTGGCATATTAAAGTCGCGTAATATAATGAACAAGTGCGCTACTAGAGTCTTTGACTCAAACTTTGTTTAGTAATGTTTCAGCGTTTCACTGAAAAGATTTAGTAAATTTCACTGATATTGCGTAAAAAAATGCAACTCTTTCAGATTTTTATCCAACTTTTTCGGGAATTTTCATGAAACCCTTTTAGGAACTATCCTTAGTTTTTAGGGATTTTAAAATCAGTACAAATCGCTCATTGATTTCCCTGATGTCTCACTAACAAGATTTGCTTCCGCAATTTTCTAGGAATTGTTTCAGAGATTTCCCATTAATTTCTACGTTATGTTGGTTCGACTGTGATTGGAGATCAGAGATAGTTTCGGCTTTGCAGTCTTGTTTTAGTGGAACAGTTTGTTCCACTAAAACAAGACTGCAAAGCCGAAACTATCTCTGATTAATTTCTACATAAAGGAGAATGGGCAACGATGCACGTGGTGTGATTTTATATTTTTAAACGAAAGAGCACCTTTTTCTGAGCCACTATGATTTTTTTCAGATTTTTAGAATTTTATTTTGATACACCAAAACCTCCATTTAGGTAATGAGTCGGGACTGCCTAAATAGAATTTTTACCTAAATGGATTCAGTCTATTACCTAAATGAAGTACAAGGTTGAAAATAAGTTGAAGAAGGGAGATTGACTATGAGATTTAAAGGGGGTCATGCGGAGTTTCAGAATACTTTCAAGGGAGTCTCAGGGAAGGAGGGGCTTTAGGAGCATTTTCGGGGGTTTTGGAGGGTCTCAGGTCAGACTTGTCATTCAAATGACTAGATGGGCACGAAACACGAAAAACTCTGCAAATTCCGCCAGACTGAAAAATTGTTGAATGTCGGGTCAATTTTTAGCGTATGTTGGGCCACTGTTGGACCAACATCGAACAACTGTTGGGTCTATATTGGGTTTGCCGGCCAAAATGAAAACAGGTCAATGATAGGTTGATGTCGGGTTTTTCGTCATCAATGATGACCAATGGCAATCAAATTCCATTTAGGTAACGGAGGGACCTAAATTGATTTTACCTAAATGGATCCTACCTAAATGGAGGTTTGAGTGTACCTAAAATAAATTTCAAAGAGATTTTTCCAAATCACCTTTTGACAGCTGGGCAACTGTTTGACAGTTCCGCCTAGTACCAATTCTTTACCAATTATCACAGATTCTTCGTCCAATGTGTTCTGTTGATCAAAGGTTGTCCAGCGGAATGAATTTCTGCGATCAAAAACATACATAATTACAAAAGTTATTCTTCGCTATTTTCATTCTTCCCACGCAATTTTCTTCAGTTTACTTACTCCCTCACAGCAGTTAACGGTTGGGATTCGGTAACTGTGGAAAACCCCTTCCGGAATTTTACCGCACTGGAATTTGACACCTCGCGCTGGATCGATCACCATTGCTTTCCGTGTTCATCATGTGTGTTCATGCAATCGACTGACAATTCAAGCGACAGTTTTTAGAATCATTCGCAAAATTAGATTGCTTTGCACGGGCAGCAATTATTTCCTCACCGAAAGAATTAATATTTGCCTTGAAATTAAGTTTGTCAATTTCGCCATCCAGTTCGCAAAGTTCTTCTAATCAGCCTTTTTTAACCAAGTAATTAGGATGTGATTCAGCATTTAAGGCGAAACTGGAAGCATTTCATCACTTTTTGGTTTTTGATTTTTTATTAAATAACGAAGCAATATTTTCAAAATCGGTTTTCGTGCACATGTAGAGTATGGATCAAGGTATCTTCTGATTTTTTTGTATGTGAAAATATTTTTCGTTTATGCAGAAACCATTTTTGAACAAAACTTCACAAAAAATGGTTTTTGCAAAAATGGAAAACATTTTCCACCTCATAAAAATTCAGAAGATACCTTGATCCATACTCTACATGTGCACGAAAACCGATTTTGAAAATATTGCTTCGTTATTTAATAAAAAATCAACAACCGAAAAATGAGAAAATGCTTCCAGTTTCGCCTTAAGTGGCAGATTCTAACAAAACAGTTTCAAACGGGTTTAAACAGCAGGTGTCCAAAGTATATATTTGAGAGGGTCCAAAACAGTGAAGACTGATGATTCAAAAATCAGTTTTTTGATTTCTCCCAGAAATTACCTTGTGAGGCTTTTACTTCCACACTAACATCATCATTATGTGTAACAGCCTCTGAATCTGTTTGATTTTGACTTCTCATTTCCTGGATTTTTCCCACATTTTCTCTAAAACTGTTTCAGGGATTGGCATAGCATTTTCTTCATAAATCCTCTAAAGTTGCGTCTTGATTTTATTCGAAATCTCTTTATCAATTCTTTTAAAATTTCTTTCAACATTTCCATGGAAGCCACATTCTTTTCGGGCTTTGATTGAAGTCTTTGTGTGAAAGACTGATATTTCTTTAGGAAATTCTAATAAATCCCATGTATACACAGATCGAAAATAGAGTGTAAAATTCTGTGACATATGATGCACATAATTGGAGCGTGGAATATCACAGAAGTTTACATGACATATCATGTAAAGTTCATGGAATATAATGTAAACTTCCATTATATGTCATGTAAATCAGCATGACTCTGAGAGTTTACATGTCATATAACACAAATTTACATGATATATCATGTAAACCATCATAACACTAAGTTTACATGACTAAAATGAAGTTTACATGACGTGTAAACACTTATGATGGGTAGTGTACATATTCCAGTGGCAATTCCTGACCCTGACAGAATCCCAAAAGAAGTTCCCGGAAATCCGCGAAGGAGTTTTCGAAAGAATTTTGGAAGCATTTCCTGTAAAAATTCCGGAAGAAGTTCTTGAAGGCATCCCAGAGGAGCTTTTATAGGAATACTGAAAAAAGTTCTTGTCAGAGATCTTGTAGGATTCCTGGAAGGATCTCAATAAGAATCTTTTAATAAGCTTTAGAAAGAATTAAGGAAGGAATTCCTGAAGCAATCCCCGAAAGAACTCCTAGAGGAATCCCGGGTGAAATTGCTAGAAGAAATTCTTGAAGAAAACTTTTGAAGTCCAAGAAAGAATCTTTGTAGGAATCCTGGAAGGAGTTCTGGAACAATCTCAGATTGAACCTTTTAGGAATCTCAAAAGGGAATTCAAAGGGAACTTCTGAAGGAATCAAAAAAGAATCTCTGCTGGAGCTCCCTGAGGAATCGCAGAAGGAAATCTTAGAGGCATTTTGGAAGAAACTTGTGGAGAAACCACGGAAGAAATTCCTGGAAGAATCTCAGCAAAAAAAAAATGCTGGGGTAATCCTAGAAGGAATTCCTGGGGCAATCTTGGAATCAATTTCTAAATAAATTTCGGAAAGCATTTTGAAGGAATCCAGTAACTCTGAAATAATCTCAGAAGCTATTCCTTAAGAAATCCCAGAAAAAATCTCTAGAAGAACCCTGGAAGTATTGTGTGCAGGAATCCCGGCAGAAATTGCGCAAGTTATTCCTGGAAAACCCCAAAGGGAACTTCTGAAGGCATCCTGAATAAACTCCCGGAAGAATCTGATCAAGAACTCCCTGGGAATCCCAGAAGAAACTCCTGGAAAAATCCTTGAACAGTTTTGTGGACAAACCGCGAAGGATTTCTTGAAGGCATTCCTGATGGAATTCCACTCTCTCTCTCTCTCTTCTTGGCGTAACGTCCTCATTGGGACAAAGCCTGCTTCTCAGCTTAGTGTTCTATGAGCACTTCCAAAGTTATTAACTGAGAGCTTCCTCTGCCAATGACCATTTTGCATGCGTATATCGTGTGGCAGGCACGAAGATACTCTATGCCCAAGGAAGTCAAGGAAATTTCTTTTACGAAAAGATCCTGGACCGACCGGGAATCGAACCCGTCACCCTCAGCATGGTCATGCTGAATACCCGTGCGTTTACCGCCTCGGCTATATGGGCCCTTCCAATGGATAACAGAAAGTTCTCCTGGAAGGGTGCCACCATGTCACTATCACATCATAAATCAGCGAACTTCCCTACGCACGCGTACCCCACATTTTGGATTGAATCAAACCACCCATGAAAAGCTAGCGAAATTTGTCCGAAAGTTGATGAAATTTCTCTAAGTTCAAACTGTAAACAACAAAGCCACGAAACGTCAAAGACAAAAATTTATTATAGCAACCGCCGTATGTAGTGCCCTATTACTGATTACACCTCTGTTTCTTCACTGGGACTTTTAGAATAATTTAAGGGATTTTTTTTTTATTATTTATTATGCAACGTTTAATTGTCTGCCTGCCGATGATCCAGTAGGTCATGGGATTCCAGAAATTGCTCCAGTCTTCTGTTTGCTATCCTCTTCATCACCTTGGAAATGCAGCAGGTCAGGGCGATAGGCCGGTATTTGGAAGGGCCGCGAGTATCCGTATTAGAACGACAAGGCTCTTATTCCATTCCGAAGGGAGGATGTCGGTAGTCCATGATTTGTAAATAAGCTCGAGTAGATGTAACTTTCCCCAATGTAATTTTCCCATGAAGACGTACTCCAACAGCAGTGAGAGGTCGGTGTGGAGCCTAAGGAAAGGCCCTCAAAGGATATTGAGGTTATAACCCCAATTCCAACGAGGTGTCGCTGATTGATCACACAGCAGAGTCCAACGATATTGACCACGAAGTGATCGGCTCAGGTGTTCAACCTCAACGGAGACTTTGTTCATTTCTTGAATAGCCAGGCAGTATGGGGGAGATGGATGTATGAGAAGCTCTAGATTGACGAGATTATTGATGATGATGAACCTTGGCTATTATTGAGTAAACTTTCAAGATTCCACTGAACTAAGAAACTTATTGGTTTTGGAAGTGCAGGTGTTGGATGATAGGTGACGGGATTCCATGACACAGATTACAGTTGGAACATTCTGTTGCTGTAGATCACTATCGCCAGGGTTGTTGTGTTCGGGCAGGCGAGGTACTGCGGCGGACGGAGTGCTTGTGGGTACATGGGGTGCTGAGATGCTGAGATGTTAGCAGCTAGAGCCAAAGGGACGTCGCCTACCATAGAAGTCGTTGGCCAGAAATATTATACAGGCCCCGAATGGAACTTACCACCCGAGTTGGAGTACTCGGAGCGACCAGGAGGAACATTGCCGGTGCTTCGATGACGTTCGGTTTGTTTCCCACGGAGCCCTTCGGGGTACGAGGATTTCTCCCCTTGTGCGTCCCGAGATTCACAGAGCCTTCATTTCCCACGTTGTCCTGAGTGGAATAGGCCAGTTGACCATTGTCCGTCCCTTTTTCAACTTCCCTCCGACTTCGAATGAGTGTAATCGGTTTCGTACCTTTTAATTCTGCTTAGAGAGTTCGAAAAGTCGGCACAAGACGGTTCCCTCCGACGTTGGAGGTGGTTCGCCAGTTCCGAAGAAAGTTCGCACTGTCGGGTTTCGGGATATCGTTGGATTTGTCTTTGCCTTGGTGACATCTTTGTCTATCGGGCACCGGAGTCGCTTCGGCCGTTCCGGGGGGATCCTGACTTTCGGTCTGCCGGTGCCTCGGCTACCTGAGGCACTGTTTTCGGTTGATTCTTCATTCGATTTAGGGTATCGCGCTACTTGGGCGGTGGCTTCTATATTCGTCTGTTTTCCACTATAACTCAGTCAATTTTGAATCAATTGACTTGAAATGTTGTACACGGGTAGATACTATACCTATCTCACTGCATTCCAAAAATTGTGTCAATTGGTGCAAATTTGACTGAGTTATAGTGGGAAACAGACGAAAATAGAAGCCACCGCCCAAGTGGCGCGATTCCCTACATGCCGAGGTCGATCCAAAGGTTCCGGGTGGGGTATAGCATCCGGGCCAGTGGTGCCTTGGCTTTTCGGTGTAGAACTCGAACATGGCTGACTATGGCTGTGTTGAAAAGTCGCATTCTAGTTTTCGAAGGCAAATTGGCTTCTTTAGCGGTGTTGAGTTCTAAAAATCTTAAAAAAAACAGAGTGGCTTAGAAAAAGGTGTTATTCCGTATAAAATCAAAAAATCAAAACATTTTTCAAAATTTAAAAACCCATACACATAAGATGCGACGCGAGACAGGACACAACACTTATAGTTCTTACAACAAATTAAAAGGATTTAAATTTACCTTTTAAGTCGACCGGTTTCGGGCTCGACGTTGCCCATCGACAGGACGATGTCCGACTGATTACATGGAGCACTAATACAATCGTACTGCGCACAGTACTCGTCGAAGTTGTTGTTGTTTCACTGAATTCTCAGCTTAGTCAAGTTGAAGAGGGGGGATTGTATTGGAGGATCGTCTTCGTTCATGAGAGGGCGATCAGCTGTGGCGATGTACATAGATTCCCAGGCGTTTAGTTCTGCAGCTTTTCTAACGTTCTTCACCAACTTAGCGTTCTCCCAATCCACAGCATGGTCCAAATGTGTGGTGTGTACTGCTACACTGGATTCATTGGTTCGTTCATTTTCGACGCAATCTACCGGAAACCTACCTCGACAGACAGGTACATTACTTCGGATTCACACCACTTTGGTACGCAACAGCAAGCAGCGTTTCATTCCATGGCACACCGTTTGTATAATATCCCTATGGAAAGAGAGGATTTTGTGGAGGAGAGAAATAAAATTCACCGAGCTGGGGAGCTGAATGGCTACGAAAAAGAATTCGTGGATAAAATCCTCCGTAAACACGAGAGGAAAAAACACAGAAAGAATGCCACAACACTGAAGCCGGAAAAGAAAGAAGTAAAAAGAATTAGTCTCCCGTTCTACCCAAAAATCTCCAACCCCGTTCAGGAAACCCTTAAACACCATGGATTTCAAGTTGTGTACAAAAGTAACAACACGTTGAAAGACCTGTTATGCAACTTGAAAGACAAGGTCCCAGCGGAGGAAAAATCTGGGATCTACCAAATACCGTGTCAGAGCTGCCCCGCGGTGTACATTGGACAAACTCGGAGGAAGTTCAAAATTCGCCTTCGTGAGCATAAACACGCAGTCGAAAATGAACGAACCAATGAATCCAGTGTAGCAGTACACACCACACATTTGGACCATGCTGTGGATTGGGAGAACGCTAAGTTGGTGAAGAACGTTAGAAAAGCTGCAGAACTAAACGCCTGGGAATCTATGTACATCGCCACAGCTGATCGCCCTCTCATGAACGAAGACGATCCTCCAATACAATCCCCCCTCTTCAACTTGACTAAGCTGAGAATTCAGTGAAACAACAACAACTTCGACGAGTACTGTGCGCAGTACGATTGTATTAGTGCTCCATGTAATCAGTCGGACATCGTCCTGTCGATGGGCAACGTCGAGCCCGAAACCGGTCGACTTAAAAGGTAAATTTAAATCCTTTTAATTTGTTGTAAGAACTATAAGTGTTGTGTCCTGTCTCGCGTCGCATCTTATGTGTATTGTCGAGGTTCTTACGTTAGCACAAACCTCAAGAAATTGAAGTTTAAAAACCCAATTATAGGTGATACCTTTATCTGTTAAGGAGGTTACTCCAGTACTACTGACTTTGTAAACCTCGTGGGTGGTGTTGTACTTTTCAAACGGGAATTTTATCGCATTTTATGCTTTAGAAAATTGTCCTGATAGGCTTACGTGTTCCGTAGTTATGACCATTTAAGTGATCCGGAGCAACATCGGAACCAATATAGAACTGAAGGAATACCATGCGGACACATCCAACTGCACGAAGCCTTTCTCATGGTTGACGAAATTTGTTAATATGTAAATAAAAATGTTAACAGAACATCCAAAATGGTGCACCATGATGACACATGATGACATGCATGATGATGATGATGATGATCTTCATGATGGTGCATGGTTAGGTCTACGATTCATTGTACTATGCACGGTAACTAAGACCAAAAACCCACAGATGGAGTTAATTATCAAGATGGTGGCTAACAATTTAAGATGCAGATATTTTATGGCATTTTGGACTCTAAACCATGCAATGAATAATAGGCATGTGAATAATAGAAATGTGCAGAATGACCTGATAACCTAAGAAGGTGGCTCTAAATTCAGGAGGGTAGCCTACAGATGGCAGTTAATCTTTGTGGTTATGGACACCATCAGAAGGTCGGCTGCACAGGAAGGCTATCCTCCATTAGGGACCCAAGCAACACACATGTTATAATAGAGTTACGACAGCGCAAGTTTTGGTTCTATAGAAGTTTATTTTACTTAATTCTAACATTGTGTTGAAATAACGTAAAATAAACTTCTATACAACCAAAACTTGCGCTGCCGCAACTGTTATATAACATGTGTGTTACTTGGGGACATTTGTGCCACCATGCAAAATTAATCAAAACCATTCAATTATGAGTATATGAGTGGATATTACCTACAGTAGTGGGTCAACGTTGAATGGAGAAGATTAAAATTTGATCGCATCAACCTCGAACAAAGTTCTTGCCTGTATTGCGATTGCGATTGATATTTGTATGGGATTTAGTATGGGAAAACTCACTTTTCCGATTTTTTTTCATAAAAGGCTGACGTTTTTCCTAAACTATGTAACCGGCGAAGTTGAAATGTAACATTGAATGTGTTGAAAAACTTTGTCGACGACAGTAAAGCGATCCAGATCTTATGACAAATGTTATACAAGTACCGTTTCATTATTGGTGTTGTGAATTTCACCGAAATCATTATTATTGTTTAGTATCTGATTCTAATAGCACGATCGATACTTGATAGAAAAATATTTAAAATTTGCTGTATCAAACTGAAAAACGTCTGATCAATTTCGACCCGGAGATCAATTTGACTCCGGTTTACGGTACCTACTGTTCGATATAACGTACAAACAAATTTCTCTTTGTACGTTATATCGAGCAGAGAAAAATTTAATATGTTGTATGCTAGTGACGACGTGGGTTAATTACCCCAAATAATGATTTCGGTGAAATTCACAACACCAATAATGAAAAACATGAGTTTTCACGAAAAACTTATTTCGTTTTTTGTGTTTCGATATAACGTACATTTATTTTTTCCCCAAATTGTGCTAATTTTGTATTATAAGGCTAATTCTGCCACACAGCATTGAGTTGAGTGATTTCGTAGTTTATCTGAGGATAATTCCAGGGGAAAATGAAAATTTTCAATGTTGTACATTATATCGAAGCAAAATGTACGTTATATTGAATTCGCTATATAGAGGGTACGTTATATCGAAGAAAAATCAATATACCTACTACTGTGCATTCACAATATGTATGTTAAATTTTTATGTCAATGCACACATGACCGAAATCGGTGTCCAGCGCACTATATTATTACTAAATTAAACTGCCAACACATAACGAGCATACAGATCGCAAAATGCATGATGCATCAACACTGATCAAACATCTGTTTGGACCGACGACCGTGGCAGATTTCAACCTTCAACTATTGATCACTACCAGAGATTTCCCCCCGGCCTAGGGGTATTGCTCGACAATATCTCTATGGGGCCCATTCCACTCACTAGCATCGATCACCGCAAATAGCCCAGTGACATTATAAACTTGTTTGTACCTAGTCGTCCTGAGGTTCGGCCGTATTGCTGAGAGGTTGTGCCAGATGCTGCATGTTTTCTTATTGCGGCATCCTCTCCATTAAAGCATCATTTGAGATTAGATGTTTTTTTGTCGTCCTACCTCACTCAATTCCACTCCTTATAATGTTTTCACATTCGACTGCCCGTTTCAAGGCGGTTGTTTTTTGAATGGAAGAAAAAACTGGTGATCAGTTTTTCTTATTTAGTTCGATCATGCCTGTTTAATGCTAGATCACAATTTCAATAAATTGGCGCTTGGCGAGAGATGTTCAAATAATAGGTTTTGATCTGTAATTTGCAAACGTTAATAGGTACATTTTCTTCCATGAAATTTTGATAAAACGACCAGATAGCTATGTAGTTTTGTTAAATAAAGTGTATATTTTTTATAGACCTGTATCATACTTTTTTCGAGAAATTTATTACAATTTCTTCAACCAATCAACATCTTCATTTTACTAAACAACAGCCCGATGACAAACAGTATATCTAATCACTGTCAACCGAACGAAGGAGACGACGATGGAATCCATTAGATGGTGACGTTTAAATAGGCAACTCACCGTAAATCACTCACTTGTCACTCAACCCGCGTGTGCGCTATAGCGAATGGTGGTGTGGCAATATCTCAAGTTCGTAGCTTTGCTGGACCGGTGACACAAACCTATAGAGTAGAGACACGCTCGGCCGCCCAAGAATGCTATAGGTGCATTCTAACTCCGCGAGCTCAAGTTCACACGAAACGAAACCTTGCAAAAACGAAACAAAAACTTAGATGCACATCTTCGGACCCCTCTCACGTCGTACTATGTTAGTAATTGCAAGCGCCACATCAACAGCAGCAGCGCCGATGGTGACTTTGGATCCGATCTATCGTCCTACCCATACCCTTTTAGAAGTCATGATCGCTGTTCTGCAGCTGATGTCCCCTGAAGCGTTTCAGCAATCCGCGATGGCAATGGAGGCACGTGCCGGTCGCCGCTTGATCGACTGGCTACTGCATACGATCACATTGAATTCTTATGATTAGCGGAAGGGTTACCAAAATAATTACGGTCTGGATTGATGGTGCACCGGGGCAATTTTGGGCGTTTGTTTTGAACAATGATGTTGAATCGTCAGTTGTAAATTAAAACTCAGAGCAGAAATTTTCCCAGGATTTCTTCATCTTTTTGTGGAAAATCTTCAGAGTTTTTTAAGCCCCTAGAATTTGTCCACAAATTCTTGTGAAATCTCACTTGAAAATTGCCTAGAAATTGTTTCTTAAATTTCCGTGAAATTCTTTTAGAAATTGCCTTGCAATTCTATCTGAAGTTTTCTTGGAATTTATATGACAAGTTTTCCGGATTTCCTTGAGGAATTTCTTTTAAATTCATCCACGAACTGTCTTTTAAATTTTATGAAATCTGCACAGGAGTTTTTCTGGAATCGTTTCAGGAATTTCTGTGATACTCCTTCAGGAATTCCTCTTAAATCTCTTCAAAAATTTCTCTGTAATCCTCTCAGAGATTCCTCTGAAATTTCTTCAAGAAATTTTCTGAAATACCTTTAGAATATTCCTTCAGGAATTTCTTTGAAGTTCTTTCAGAATTTTCTCTGAAATTTTTTCAGGACTTTCTCTAAAATCCCTTCAGGAATTTCTCTGAAATCCCTTCAGGAATTTCTCTGAAATCTCTTCAGGAATTTCTTCAAAATCCCTTCAGGAATTTCTCTGAAATCCCTTCAGGAATTTCTCTGAAATCCCTTCAGGAATTTCTCTGAAATCCCTTCAGAAATTTCTCTGAAATCCCTTCAGGAATTTCTCTGAAATCCCTTCAGGAATTTCTCTGAAATCCCTTCAGGAATTTCTCTGAAATCCCTTCAGGAATTTCTCTGAATTCCCTTCAGGAATTTCTCTGAAATCCCTTCAGGAATTTCTCTAAAATCCCTTCAAGTATTTCTCTGAAATCAGTGTCGCGAAGCATCAGCGTACAAGTCACAAAAAAGCTGATAAACACCAAACTTGTATCACCCTGTCTCTGCGGTTTCTGATTCGCTCTCTCTACAGTCGCTAACACCAGAAAAGACAGAATCCCATCATAGTCACCCGGTCACCCCTGTTTTGCTACAATCATCCTGACTTGAATACGGCTCATGTGAGTGTCATGACTCTCTCCGTCGATTCAAGCAGATGCACGCGCAACAGCATGTAAAACTATGCATGTGTATTATCACAGGCACGGTACTACGTCATAAATCCTATTCGTTTTGCATAGCTCAGTTTAAACGCACACATTGAGCGCACGACGCAGTTCGCCCTGACTACGGCAAACGCTCTCACTTCGCCCGTTATGCATCGTTGCTCAGAGAGATTGATTCTCTAGCAACCCGCCTGAAGCATACTCAGCAACTGCTATCGCTGCAAAACTGCGAAGGGTGGAACCCGCAACATGTTTGTCATTCCAGGCATGACATGCTATCTGGTTCGTATCACCTTGGGAAGGGTGACTCCAGTAAGCGGTTAAAGTGATTGTCTCGTGATGGTCGCGATTATTCGCAAGACTGTCTGAAATCCCTTCAGAAATTTCTCTGAAATCCCTTCAGGAATTTCTCTGAAATCCCTTCAGGAATTTCTCTGAAATCCCTTCAGGAATTTCTCTGAAATCCTTCAGATATTTCTCTGATATTCCTTCAGGAATTTCTCTGACATCCATTCAGGAATTTCTCTGAAATTCCTTCAGGAATTTCTCTGAAATTCCTTCAGGAATTTCTCTGAAATTCCTTCAGGAATTTCTCTGAAATTCCTTCAGGAATTTCTCTGAAATTCCTTCAGGAATTTCTCTGAAATTCCTTCAGGAATTTCTCTGAAATTCCTTCAGGAATTTCTCTGAAATTCCTTCAGGAATTTCTCTGAAATTCCTTCAGGAATTTCTCTGAAATTCCTTCAGGAATTTCTCTGAAATTCCTTCAGGAATTTCTCTGAAATCCCTTCAGGAATTTCTCTGAAATCCCTTCAGGAATTTCTCTGAAAGCCCTTCAGGAATTTCTCTGAAATCCCTTCAGGAATTTCTCTGAAATCCCTTCAGGAATTTCTCTGAAATCCCTTCAGGAATTTCTCTGAAATCCCTTCAGGAATTTCTCTGAAATCCCTTCAGGAATTTCTCTGAAATCCCTTCAGGAATTTCTCTGAAATCCCTTCAGGAATTTCTCTGAAATCCCTTCAGGAATTTCTCTGAAATCCCTTCAGGAATTTCTCTGAAATCCCTTCAGGAATTTCTCTGATATCCCTTCAGGAATTTCTCTGATATCCCTTCAGGAATTTCTCTGAAATCCCTTCAGGAATTTCTCTGAAATCCCTTCAGGAATTTCTCTGAAATCCCTTCAGGAATTTCTCTGAAATCCCTTCAGAAATTTCTCTGAAATCCCTTCAGGAATTTCTCTGAAATCCCTTCAGGAATTTCTCTGAAATCCCTTCAGGAATTTCTCTGAAATCCCTTCAGGAATTTCTCTGAAATCCCTTCAGGAATTTCTCTGAAATCCCTTCAGGAATTTCTCTGAAATCCCTTCAGGAATTTCTCTGAAATCCCTTCAGGAATTTCTCTGAAATCCCTTCAGGAATTTCTCTGAAATCCCTTCAGGAATTTCTCTGAAATCCCTTCAGGAATTTCTCTGAAATCCCTTCAGGAATTTCTCTGAAATCCCTTCAGGAATTTCTCTGAAATCCCTTCAGGAATTTCTCTGAAATCCCTTCAGGAATTTCTCTGAAATCCCTTCAGGAATTTCTCTGAAATCCCTTCAGGAATTTATCTGAAATCCCTTCAGGAATTTCTCTGAAATCCCTTCAGGAATTTCTCTGAAATCCCTTCAGCAATTTCTCTGAAATCCCTTCAGGAATTTCTCTGAAATCCCTTCAGGAATTTCTCTGAAATCCCTTCAGGAATTTCTTTGAAATCCCTTCAGAAATTTCTCTGAAATCCCTACAGGAATTTCTCTGAAATCCCTTCAGGAATTTCTCTGAAATCCCTTCAGGAATTTCTCTGAAATCCCTACAGGAATTTCTCTGAAATCCCTTCAGGAATTTCTCTGAAATCCCTTCAGGAATTTCTCTGAAATCCCTTCAGGAATTTCTCTGATATCCCTTCAGGAATTTCTCTGATATCCCTTCAGGAATTTATCTGAAATCCCTTCAGGAATTTCTCTGAAATCCATTCAGGAATTTCTCTGAAATCCCTTCAGGAATTTCTCTGAAATCCCTTCAGGAATTTCTCTGGAATTCCTTTGGGAATTTCTCTGAAATTCCTTTGGGAATTTCTCTGAAATTCCTTTGGGAATTTCTCTGAAATTCCTTTGGGAATTTCTCTGAAATTCCGTTGGGAATTTCTCTGAAATTCCTTTGGGAATTTCTCTGAAATTCCTTTGGGAATTGCTCTGAAATTCCTTTGGGAATTTCTCTGAAATTCCTTTGGGAATTTCTCTGAAATTCCTTTGGGAATTTCTTTGATATTCCTTTGGGAATTTCTCTGAAATTCCTTTGGGAATTTCTCTGAAATTCCTTTGGGAATTTCTCTGAAATTCCTTTGGGAATTTCTCTGAAATTCCTTTGGGAATTTCTCTGAAATTCCTTTGGGAATTTCTCTGAAATTCCTTTGGAAATTTCTCTGAAATTCCTTTGGAAATTTCTCTGAAATTCCTTTGGAAATTTCTCTGAAATTCCTTTGGGAATTTCTCTGAAATTCCTTTGGGAATTTCTCTGAAATTCCTTTGGGAATTTCTGTGAAATTCCTTTGGGAATTTCTCTGAAATTCCTTTGGGAATTTCTCTGAAATTCCTTTGGGAATTTCTCTGAAATTCCTTTGGGAATTTCTCTGAAATTCCTTTGGGAATTTCTCTGAAATTCCTTTGGGAATTTCTCTGAAATTCCTGTGGGAATTTCTCTGAAATTCCTGTGGGAATTTCTCTGAAATTCCTGTGGGAATTTCTCTGAAATTCCTTTGGGAATTTCTCTGAAATTCCTTTGGGAATTTCTCTGAAATTCCTTTGGGAATTTCTTTGAAATTCCTTTGGGAATGTCTCTTAAATTCCTTTGGGAATTTCTCTGAAATTCCTTTGGGAATTTCTCTGAAATTCCTTTGGGAATTTTTCTGAAATTCCTTGGGGAATTTGTCTGAAATTCTTTGGGGAATTTCTCTGAAATTCCTTGGGGAATTGCTCTGAAATTCCTTTGGGAATTTCTCTGAAATTCCTTTGGGAATTTCTCTGAAATTCCTTTGGGAATTTCTCTGAAATTCCTTTGGGAATTTCTCTGAAATTCCTTTGGGAATTTCTCTGAAATTCCTTTGGGAATTTCTCTGAAATTCCTTTGGGAATTTCTCTGAAATTCCTTTGGGAATTTCTCTGAAATTCCTTTGGGAATTTCTCTGAAATTCCTTTGGGAATTTCTCTGAAATTCCTTTGGGAATTTCTCTGAAATTCCTTTGGGAATTTCTCTGAAATTCCTTTGGGAATTTCTCTGAAATTCCTTTGGGAATTTCTTTGAAATTCCTTTAGGAATTTCTCTAAAATTTCTCTGGGAATTTCTCTGAAATTCCTTTGGAAATTGCTCTGAAATTCCTTTGGAAATTTCTCTAAAATTCCTCTGGGAATTTCTCTGAAATTCCTTTGGGAATTCCTCTGACATTCCGTTGGGAATTTCTCTGAAATTCCT
Organism: Aedes albopictus; assembly: GCF_035046485.1. Lineage (NCBI taxonomy): Eukaryota > Metazoa > Arthropoda > Insecta > Diptera > Culicidae > Aedes > Aedes albopictus. The sequence continues at coordinate 70,465,638 of NC_085138.1, read as the reverse complement.
TTGGCAATTTCTCTGAAATTCTTTTGGGAATTTCTCTGAAATTCCTGTGGGAATTTCTTTGAAATTCCTGTGTGAATTTCTCTGAAATTCTTCTATGAATTTCTCTGAAAATACTCTGGAAATTTCTCTGAAATTCCTCTGGCAATTTCTCTGAAGTTTCATTGGAAATTTCTCTGAAATTCCTTTGGGAATTGCGCTGAAATTCCTTTGGGAATTGCGCTGAAATTCCTTTGGGAATTTCGCTGAAATTCCTTTGGGAATTTCGCTGAAATTCCTTTAGGAATTTCTCTGCACTTCCTTTGGGAATTTCTCTGAAATTCCTTTGGAAATTCCTCTGAAATTCCTTTGAGAATTTCGCTGAAATTCCTTTGGGAATTTCTCGGAAATTCCTGTGGGAATTCCTCTGAAATTCCTGTGGGAATTCCTTTGAAATTCCTGTGGGAATTTCTATGAAATTCCTGTGGGAATTCCTCTGAAATTCCTGTGGGAATTTCTCTGAAATTCCTGTGGGAATTTCTCTGAAATTCCTGTGGGAATTTCTCTGAAATTCCTGTGGGAATTTCTCTGAAATTCCTGTGGGAATTTCTCTGAAATTCCTGTGGGAATTTCTTTGAAATTTCTGTGGAAATTTCTCTGAAATTCCTGTGGAAATTTCTCTGAAATTCCTGTGGAAATTTCTCTGATATGCCTGAGGAAATTTCTCTGATATTCCTGTGGGAATTTCTCTGAAATTCATGCGGAAATTTTTCTTTAATTCTTGCGGAAATTTCTCTGAAATTAATGCTTAACTATCTCTGAAATTCCTGCAGAAATTTAGCTGAAATTCCTGCGGAAATTACTCTGAATATCCTGCGGAAATTTCTCCGAAATTCCTCTGAAATTCCTGCGGAAATTTCTCTGAAATGAATGCGGAAATTTCTGTGAAATTCCTCCGAGAATTTCTCTTAAATATTTCCAGGAATCACTCTGAAATTCCTTCAGGAATTTCGTTGAAATTCCTCCGGGAATTCCGTTGAAATTCCTCCGGGAATTTCTCTGAAATTCTTCTGGGAATTTCTCTGAAATTCTTCTGGGAATTTCTCTGAAATTCCTCCGGGAATTTCTCTGAAATTCCTCCAGGAATTTCTCGGAAATTCCTCCAGGAATTTCTCTAAAATTACTTCGGGAATTTCTCTGAAATTCCTCCGGGAATTTCTCTGAAATTCCTCCGGGAATTTCTCCAAAATTCCTCCGGGAATTTCCCCGAAATTCCTGCGGGAATTTCTCTGAAATCTTTCCAGGAATTTCTATGAAATCTCTCCAGGAATTTCTATGAAATTCCTCCGAAAATATCTATGAAATTCCTCCGGGAATTTCTGTGAAATTCCTCCGGGAATTTCTATGAAATTCCTCCGAAAATTTCTCTGACATTCCTCCTGGAATTTCTCCGAATTTTTTCTGGGAATTTCTCTGAAATCCCTCCGGAAATTTCTCTGAAATCCTTCCGGGAATTTCTCTGAAATCCCTCCGGGAATTTCTCTGAAACCCCTCCAGGAATTTCTCTGAAATCCCTCCGGGAATTTCTTTGAAATCCTTCCGGGAATTTCTCTGAATTCCCTCCGGGAATTTCTCTGAAACCCCTCCAGTAATTTCTCTGAAACCCCTCCAGTAATTTCACTGAAAACTCTGCGAATTTCTCTGAAGTCCCTTCACGAATTTCTCTGAAATCCCTTCAGGAATTTCTCTGAAATCCCTTCAGGGATTTCAGAGAAATTCGTGAAGAGATTTCAGAGAAATTCGCAAAGAGTTTTCAGTGAAATTACTGGAGGGGTTTCATAGAAATTTTCGGAGGAATTTCATAGAAATTCCTGGAGAGATTTCATAGAAATTCCTGGAGAGATTTCAGAGAAATTCCCGGAGGAATTTTGGAGAAATTCCCGGAGGAATTTCAGAGAAATTCCCGGAGGAATTTCAGAGAAATTCCCGAAGTAATTTTAGAGAAATTCCTGGAGGAATTTCCGAGAAATTCCTGGAGGAATTTCCGAGAAATTCCTGGAGGAATTTCCGAGAAATTCCTGGAGGAATTTCAGAGAAATTCCCGGAGGAATTTCAGAGAAATTCCCAGAAGAATTTCAGAGAAATTCCCAGAAGAATTTCAGAGAAATTCCCGGAGGAATTTCAACGGAATTCCCGGAGGAATTTCAACGAAATTCCTGAAGGAATTTCAGAGTGATTCCTGGAGAAATTTAAGAGAAATTCCCGGAGGAATTTCACAGAAATTTCCGCATTCATTTCAGAGAAATTTCCGCAGGAATTTCAGAGGAATTTCGGAGAAATTTCCGTAGGATATTCAGAGTAATTTCCGCAGGAATTTCATCTAAATTTCTGCAGGAATTTCAGAGATAGTTAAGCATTAATTTCAGAGAAATTTCCGCAAGAATTTAAGAAAAATTTCCGCATGAATTTCAGAGAAATTCCCACAGGAATATCAGAGAAATTTCCTCAGGCATATCAGAGAAATTTCCACAGGAATTTCAGAGAAATTTCCACAGGAATTTCAGAGAAATTTCCACAGAAATTTCAAAGAAATTCCCACAGGAATTTCAGAGAAATTCCCACAGGAATTTCAGAGAAATTCCCACAGGAATTTCAGAGAAATTCCCACAGGAATTTCAGAGAAATTCCCACAGGAATTTCAAAGGAATTCCCACAGGAATTTCAGAGGAATTCCCACAGGAATTTCCGAGAAATTCCCAAAGGAATTTCAGCGAAATTCTCAAAGGAATTTCAGAGGAATTTCCAAAGGAATTTCAGAGAAATTCCCAAAGGAAGTTCAGAGAAATTCCTAAAGGAATTTCAGCGAAATTCCCAAAGGAATTTCAGCGAAATTCCCAAAGGAATTTCAGCGCAATTCCCAAAGGAATTTCAGCGCAATTCCCAAAGGAATTTCAGAGAAATTTCCAATGAAACTTCAGAGAAATTGCCAGAGGAATTTCAGAGAAATTTCCAGAGTATTTTCAGAGAAATTCCCAGAAGAATTTCAGAGAAATTCACACAGGAATTTCAAAGAAATTCCCACAGGAATTTCAGAGAAATTCCCAAAAGAATTTCAGAGAAATTGCCAAAGGAATTTCAGAGAAATTCCCAACGGAATGTCAGAGAAATTCCCAAAGGAATTTCAGAGAAATTCCCAGAGGAATTTTAGAGAAATTTCCAAAGGAATTTCAGAGCAATTTCCAAAGGAATTTCAGAGAAATTCCCAGAGAAATTTTAGAGAAATTCCTAAAGGAATTTCAAAGAAATTCCCAAAGGAATTTCAGAGAAATTCCCAAAGGAATTTCAGAGAAATTCCCAAAGGAATTTCAGAGAAGTTCCCAAAGGAATTTCAGAGAAATTCCCAAAGGAATTTCAGAGAAATTCCCAAAGGAATTTCAGAGAAATTCCCAAAGGAATTTCAGAGAAATTCCCAAAGGAATTTCAGAGAAATTCCCAAAGGAATTTCAGAGAAATTCCCAAAAAAATTTCAGAGAAATTCCCAAAGGAATTTAAGAGACATTCCCAAAGGAATTTCAGAGAAATTCCCAAAGGAATTTCAGAGAAATTCCCAAAGGAATTTCAGAGAAATTCCCACAGGAATTTCAGAGAAATTCCCACAGGAATTTCAGAGAAATTCCCAAAGGAATTTCAGAGAAATTCCCAAAGGAATTTCAGAGAAATTCCCAAAGGAATTTCAGAGAAAATCCCAAAGGAATTTCAGAGAAAATCCCAAAGGAATTTCAGAGAAATTCCCAAAGGAATTTCAGAGAAATTCCCAAAGGAATTTCAGAGAAATTCCCAAAGGAATTTCAGAGAAATTCATAAAGGAATTTCAGAGAAATTCCAAAAGGAATTTCAGAGAAATTCCAAAAGGAATTTCAGAGAAATTCCAAAAGGAATTTCAGAGAAATTCCCAAAGGAATTTCAGAGAAATTCCCAAAGGAATTTCAGAAAAATTCCCAAAGGAATTTCAGCGAAATCCCCAAAGGAATTTCAGAGAAATTCCCAAAGGAAGTTCAGAGAAATTCCCAAAGGAAGTTCAGAGAAATTCCCAAAGGAATTTCAGAGAAATTCCCAAAGGAATATCAAAGAAATTCCCAAAGGAATTTCATAGAAATTCCCAAAGGAATTTCATAGAAATTCCCAAAGGAATTTCAGAGAAATTCCCAAAGGAATTTCAGAGAAATTCCCAAAGGAATTTTAGAGAAATTCCCTAAGGAATTTTAGAGAAATTCCCAAAGGAATTTCAGAGAAATTCCCAAAGGAATTTCAGAGAAATTCCCAAAGGAATTCCAGAGAAATTCCTGAAGGGATTTCAGAGAAATTCCTGAAGGGATTTCAGAGAAATTCCTGAATGGATATCAGAGAAATTCCTGAAGGGATTTCAGATAAACTCCTGAAGGGATATCAGAGAAATTCCTGAAGGGATATCAGAGAAATTCCTGAAGGGACATCAGAGAAATTCCTGAAGGGATTTCAGAGAAATTCCTGAAGAGATTTCAGAGAAATTCCTGAAGGGATTTCAGAGAAATTCCTGAAGGGATTTCAGAGTAATTCCTGAAGGGATTTCAGAGAAATTCCTGAAGGGATTGCAGAGAAATTCTTGAAGGGATTTCAAAGAAATTCCTGAAGGGATTTCAGAGAAATTCCTGAAGGGGTTTCAGAGAAATTCCTGAAGGGATTTCAGAGAAATTCCTGAAGGGATTTCAGAGAAATTCCTGAAGGGATTTCAGAGAAATTCCTGAAGGGATTTCAGAGAAATTCCTGAAGGGATTTCAGAGAAATTCCTGAAGGGATTTCAGAGAAATTCCTGAAGGGATTTCAGAGAAATTCCTGAAGGGATTTCAGAGAAATTCCTGAAGGGATTTCAAAGAAATTCCTGAAGGGATTTCAGAGAAATTCCTGTAGGGATTTCAGAGAAATTTCTGAAGGGATTTCAGAGAAATTCCTGAAGGGATTTCAGAGAAATTCCTGAAGGGATTTCAGAGAAATTCCTGAAGGGATTTCAGAGAAATTCCTGAAGGGATTTCAGAGAAATTCCTGAAGGGATTTCAGAGAAATTCAGAAAATCCCTTCACGAATTTCTCTGAAATCCCTTCAGGAATTTCTCTGAAATCCCTTCAGGAATTTCTCTGAAATCCCTTCAGGAATTTCTCTGAAATCCCTTCAGGAATTTCTCTGAAATCTCTCCGGGAATTTCTCTGAAATACCTCCGGGAATTTCTTTGAAATCCTTCCGGGAATTTCTCTGAAATCCCTCCGGGAATTTCTCTGAAACCCCTCCAGTAATTTCTCTGAAACCCCTCCAGTAATTTCACTGAAAACTCTTTGGGAATTTCTCTGAAATCCCTTCACGAATTTCTCTGAAATCCCTTCAGGAATTTCTCTGAAATCCCTTCAGGAATTTCTCTGAAATTCCTTTAGGATTTTTTTTGAATCCCTTCAAGAATTTCCCTGAAATCCCTTCAGGAATTTCTCTGAAATCCCTCCCGGAATTTCTCTGAAATTCTTCCAGGAATTTTTCTGAAATTCCTACAGGAATTTCTCTGACATTCCTCTAGGAATTGCTCTGAAATTCCTCCAGTTATTGTTCTGAAATTCCTCCAGAAATTTCTCTGAAATTTCTTGAGGAATTTCTCTGAAATTCCTCCAGGAATTTTTCTGAAATTCCTACAAAAAGTTGAAATTCACTCAGGAGGTTCACTGAAACCCATTCAAGAATTTATCTGTAATCCAATCAGAAGTTTCTCTGGAATCTTTCCAAGAATTTCACTGAAATCTCTTAAGGAATTTCTCGGAAATCTCTTCAGTTTTTTTTAATTTGAGATATTTCTCTGAAATTTATCCAAACATTCCTCAAAAATCTTTTTGATATTCGTTCCCTAGTTTTTTTTTTGTATTCCTTCAGGGGTCCCAAGATTTCTGTCCTTATTTCACTGAAATTTTGTATGGATTTCACTTCAGCATTTTCGAGACCTGCTTCGAAATTTCTCCTGGCTTCTCTCTGATACTGCTCCGATAATTATTGGCGCTGGAATTCCTCTCGAATTCCCTGGTTGACATACTCAGGTGAATTCCACACGTACCATCCGTCATTTAAAGGGTTCTCGAAGAATCTAATCGCTAGAGGTCATCTGGAATGATGCGAAAACCTCAAACGGACTTGTTTATTTTGCATCATCAATTGGTAGCTATAGAAAAAAAAAACATCAATGTAAAATATAAAATCGCGGATGATCGCGATTCGTTCGGGTGCGCAAATTAAGCATTCCGGTCAGTCGACGAAGCCGATTAAAATGTTTTTTAATTACCGGTAAATACACCTCGCACACGCGTACACCGGGCACCTAATGCAATTTTCTTCTTTTCGGAAAGGTCAGCACTTTAGTGGCGCTGAACCTTGGCGCGCGCACGGATCCAATGAAGGTAAAAGGAGGTTAATCTAATCGCATCGATCTGGGCGCGCATGTTTAGTGACGACGGTGTGTGTTTTCGACTTTTAAACGGTCGGTGCCAATTCGCGTGCAGAAACCTACCCTGCGATTATCCTACTGACACCCAGCCCTGGTGAACTCCGGCGACCGAGCTCTGCGCCTGCAGCCTCCTCCCATCAATTATCGATGGCTATTACAAATAATTACGACAATTGCAGCTCATATGTTTAGACGAGTGAGTGTGCGTCGTTTGTGCGTCCTCGAACTGGGCTGCACTTTTCTTATTGCCAGTCAGTGCAGTGTTGCAGCGCCCAGTGAATGCAACTTGGAGATTGTGAAAATTGTCGTAAAATGGTTCGGTTCACATGCCTTTCCGCTTAAGAGGCGAAGGAGGTAAAGTCATCCTCTGTGGAAAATTTGCAGCTTCAACCTTCTTCAAAAAAAAAAAAAACATCTAATTACCTGTGTATGCAAGTTAGCTGAGTCCTAGAAATTAATTTTTATATACATTTTGAAGCTCTGGAAGAGTTTTTCTCGAATTGTCATTGATTGGTGAAAAGATCACCTTCACTGTGGTAGGCCGTTTTACTCCAACAGTACTTCTCACCCTATTTCCCCCTTCCCCATATCGCGAGTGTTGGTTGATGTCGGTGGGTAACAAACGGTGTTTCCACCGTTACAAAGCGCGCAGCTAATCGTATCACAAAACATACCTAGATATCGCGCCGCGAAATAGTTCTCATATAGTGATGGCTTTCATTGTTTTCATTGCCGGCATTGGGTCTTGGGAAATGCAGCACACTTCCCGTCTAGCCATTCCTCGTGGTTGTTTGCATTCTGGTGGTGAGCATGGGATGTTGAGTAAGTTAAATGTGAGGTACCTACTCGCTCAGACACATGGAAGCTTGGCGCAACGAGGATGTATGTAACGTGTATGGTGAGAGTCCGGGCGTGGGTTCGTAAGTAGCTTGTCGATGGTAATGATTAAGTGATTAGAATAACTAGCTGAACCTGTTCGGGTGATTATCTGATTGTTGTCTACATGCGACATCATTTGAAATTAATTAATTTACTTATTTATCAGATATATGTAGGAGTTTTTGATCCCAACAACTAAAGCGGGGAGCAACAAACTCGATGTGGTCAAATGAAACACATGATGCGTTCTCGTATTTCACGGCAAACTTTTTTTTTGCGTTCGGTTCCCGTATACTGTTACTGCATTTTTTCTGTGTGAAACAACTTTTGGCAAATAATTAAACTAAACTATTCGCACTAAAAATGATAGTGAAGTTAGGATTTTTATCTAATTTCCTTGCTAATTTCCGTCTACTTAAGCACCGACCAATAATGATCGAATTTATTCTTGCACCTCGCCTAACGCATCATGGTCAATTTAGTATGAAATACTAATTTGTAAATTTGCTTTCTTATCATGTAAACATATTTTAAAAGAATTACAATTTCCTTAAAATAATAAGATTGAATAATTGTCTCTCGAATTCTGTTTCCGTCTAGCCCACGTCTATTTTGGGCACAACCTGAATTCAATTCCCGGCATACCTTCTAGTGACACTATGGTCATCATGATGGATTTGACCGTAGGTGTTTATTCGAAATGTCGGTTAAATTCTTCGCAATCCAAATCAAATCATGTGTTCCAAATACGATTGAGCAGAAAGTTTTGAATTCAGATTGATGAAGCTTTTCAATAACGACTAAAATATTTCAGCCATCACAGTGAAATGAATAAATCGTTCTCTGTGATTGTGTAACACGAAGTTTCGTATGCAGAAAATCCATGCACACATTTGCTTACATCCGCGATTGATTTGACTGATTGAATAGCTTTTGCTGCATTCTGCAACAGTGAAATCCAACTTTGAAGTGCCACAGAACTTTCATGGGATGTGAATTGAAGATTGGTTCAACAGGTGGTTTTGGCGAAGTGAAAATTATAGACAACTAGCTGTCCCGGCAAACTTCGTCTTGCCAAGCTGTAGTGATTTGACAGCTATTGAGCTCATAACAGCACAGCACTCTAGATTGGTGTAATTTCGATCGTGTTGATTTTCTTCCCAGTTCATGAAAAATCAGTATTTTCTAATTTTCCTACTGTTTTAGTTGATTTTTCGTAACTTTTTCTGCATATAAACACAGCCACCATGAAAACGAATCAAACCCTGCATAAGTCATCCTGATCGGTTCACCCGTTCGTAAGTTTTGTTGTCTCAAACGGACTTCAAACTCATTTTTATATATATAGATAGACTAGCTGTACCCGGCAAACTTTGTCTTGCCTACTGCGTTTTTTTACGTTTCAAATCCCTAGCTAAGCCCAAGTCCCCGTTCAAAATGTATGGAAGATCGATTTTCAAAAACTCTCAATTTTTCCATGTTTTTGGCTCATAAACCTTCCTTGGGTGAAAACTAACAGAACAAAACTTAGACGACCAAATTTGGACCTTCCGTTCGCAAGTTATGCGCGGTCCCACGTATGCCACTGCATTTTTATATATATAGAAGATTCGCCTAGCTGCTGCTTTGGTACGGTTGCCTTCGTCGTACGCAAAACGAGAAAAAAAATATCAATGTCAATGGAGTGAATTTATGCGTAATAATTCGATTTCCAGTGCTAAAGAAGCTGGTTTTCGATAGTCAACATCTTTTTGCTTCCATCTAATGTGTCATTGACATAGGTAACTCGAAGCATCTGACATTGTTGGCTATTACTCGTTTGATACCCCATTCGCACCAACTTGCACAGTTTACTTTTCGTGCAAATAGTGCATTCCCGGCAATGCATCTTACGCAACCAATCGTGCACACGATTGCTATTTACTTTACGGACACTCCATTTCACTCCCGGCAAAATAGGGTATATGTACCATTCCTTGGCCTAATTTGCAAACCGCCTTGACAATTTTGACCATAGCTCATGAATTGAAAGCACTAGAAATAATATGTTGACCCTATTACACACTATAGGCAATGCATGTTTCACCAATTAGAAGTAAACTTACGTAAAAACTCAAGAATTTACTTAAATAAGCTGAAATGATTCGATGCGATGGTATGCAACGTTGGTCTATGGTACCAAAATTGGCCTATTGGTGGATACGACGTTGGCCCATTGCTTTCCATGCACTAGAACCACTTATTATCTCATTTTTTCAATATTTCTGCTGAAGTATTATCTCTGTTTGTTCACCAATCTTACACTCTTAAAAAATTAGGAATTTACACGTGACGTAAACCATCAATGTACATAAACATTTCATGACTGAAAGGCAAATTTGACTGAATTTTGCATCCATCATGTAAGTTCGAGTTGGTTGCACAAGATGTCAACAAACCTATCTGACCAGATAGGTGGAAACAGTTTTACATTTATCGTTTGTCTCACAACTCGGTGAAACAGCCGAGAGGTATAGTACGTGCCTCTCAATCAGCGGACCAGAGTTCGAATCCAGTTCATTATTTTACTTGCATATGTTTTATCTCACGCTTTGGCTCTAGCGATTGCTAGCTCGACTTTATTTGTGATAAAAGACGTAAATTTGTGTCAAACGGGCCGCTCCTTTTATGTGCATCCAATTGAACTTAAATTTACATGAATTTTTTCTAAGAGTGTACTTTTAAATTACATTTTCGGAGCCAAATTCTCAAAAAAATATAAATAAATCACTTAAACTAAAGTTTTTTCTTAATTTTGTAACGAAAACAACGAAAGCCTATATATGTGTTATAATTTTCCAGTCACCGCACACAAAATCTTTCTTCCTGTTCGTTCTTTCTGGTTCTTACGGAAGCAATGTTGTTGACGTCACTTTTTCAGTGTTGTTGACGTCACTTAACTGATGGGCCAAGATTTGGGTGCATATTAAAAAAAACTGTTCTCAATATTCGGCTCACATTAAATTTGTAAAATAGTTATTATTCATTGAAAACAAATATACAAGATCAAAATAGCGTCTTTGACCGTCGAATCAAATGTTCAGTTATTGAAAAGTCAATTCGAAATGTTCCAGAATCATGCCATTTATGATCATGTGTATAGACTACCCACTAAGCCGAAGAATCATGGCATCTTCAAAAGCTAAACAAAGTGACATTTTCATTCAATTTTAATGCTCCAAAGTTCTAAAATTGGAACGAAATGTTACAGTTGTTTGGCGCATAGCTTTTCCGATGTCCAGTTATGCGTGTTTGTTTGAGTTTTTGGTTTACGTTGAGATAGGCCGAACGAGGGGACTATGCCAACGAAGCATCCCGATACCCTATCTTTGGAAATTAGCCGCTTTTCCGCGCAAAATAGGGTACTCACGGCAATGAATCTTGTGAAAGTCTTTCCGTGCAACATGATCAAAAGATAAACGCCAGAATGTGTTCTAAAGGCGTTCCTTAACCAATTCTGTCAGTGATTTGAAAAAGGGTTACTTAAGCTGTGAACTGTTCTGTAAATGTTGACACGAAACCCTTCAGATTTATCCTGCAATCAATCCGCTGAAAGTTTCATAATCCAAACTCATTGGATTCCCTGTTTCTCTCGTTAAGGCATAGCCTTATTTTTTTTTTATGACCAATATTTCAATTCTAATTGTGTTTTCTTTTTTCTCGTTTCAGGTGAGTTTCTGCACTGTTACTACATTGCATTGTGACATCTATTACACGGTATAGTCCCGATTCACTGAATAACCTATAAAATATGGTTTAAAATTGTTACTGTTTCTGGTACGGTCTCTTTGAAGAATTTCAATGCGTCCACAGGGAGAGAAGCGTCCTGAGCCCCTGGCCGCTGGTTTGGTAGCCTACGGAGTGGGCACAGAAGGTCTCTTTCGGTCCTCGAGTCCCAGTGTCGTTTGAGGTTATGGAGAGCTTTTCGGACCTTACGAATCACTAAAGATTGAATGTTAGCTTAGAAACGATGTAATTACTCACTACTAGATGAACCACTGAAGCGGGAATGGCTAAGGCTTGGATGTGAGTGGCTAGTGGATAAGGCTTTGGATCGCCAATCCTGAGACGACGGGTTCAATTCCCGTTCCAGTCGGGAACTTTTCTCGGCTTCCCTGGGTATAGTGTATCATTGTACTTGCCTCACAATACACAAAATTCATTCAATAATGGTAGGCAAAGAAAGCCCTTCAATTAATAACTGTGGAAGTGCTCAAAGAACGCTAAGTTGAAGTGAGGCAGGCCAAGTTCTAGTGGGAACGTAGAAGAAGAAGAAGAAGAAGAAGAAGAAGAAGAAGAAGAAGAAGAAGAAGAAGATTTGGGTGACAGGAGAGCTGATGGGTAAGACTTGATGTGCTTTGACGGGCCCAGTTGGACTTGGCGTGAAACGAGCTTTTTTCAGTAACTTTTCGAACACTGGTGGTAAGAACATCGGTTATAGAAAGAAGCCCTTTAGAAACTGGTTTGGAAATTTCTTTGGGATTTCCTTTTTTCATTTTTTCGAGAGTTTCTTCGGCAAATTCTTCTTTCTTTGGAAAATCCATCAGTTTTTTTTGTATTTAGATATTTCGTATAACTTTTTTGGCCATTCCTCTGGAAATTCCTTGGGTCATATCATTTTAAAATTTCCCAGGGAATTATTCAAGGAATTCCTATCACAGTTTCTTCCGCATATTCCAAAGGGAACTGCCGGATAAATCTCCATGAAAATCGTATCCATAACCAATTGAAATGTTTGAATTTTTCACGCGTTTTTCAAATAAAATAAGTAAAAAGCGCTTTTTTTTGGAAATGTCTTTGATTTTTTTGGGATTTTCTTCGAGAATTTCTTCGGCAATCCTTTTGTGAATTATTTCGGTGTTCTGGAACTTCCTTTGCAAATTTCATTGTGAATCCCTACGGAAGTTTCTTTGGAAAACCCTTCAGTAACTCCTTTTAAATTGTCTTAGAAATTTCATACAACTTTTTTGGTACAGTGACCCCACAATTTATGAATCGGCAAAAATGACCACAGTTTATGGATCACTCATTTGATCAACCACCACCATATTCATAAATAGTGTACAAAATTAAGGTGATTCATCGGTGTGGGTTCACTGTAATTCCTCTGGAAATTCCTTAGGGCATTCTTAGCCATTTTTCTCAGGCATTTTTTTAGGAATTCCTATCACAGTTTCTCCCGCATATTCTTTTGGCCGTTATTTTGGCATTTTCGGATGTTGCCAAGATCACGAGTGAAAGACGAAAAGTTCTGAAGTAATTACAAAAATAATTTGCAAAGAAGTCATCGAAAAATGTCTCGAAGATTGTCATAAGAATTTTTCAAAAACCCCGAAGAAAATCTCTAAGAAATTTCCAAAGGAGCTACCGAAAAAAACTAATAGGGATTTCTAATTGGAATTTCTAAATTAATCTTTAAAGAACTTTGCGATCTTCTAAAGAATAGCCGAAGAATTTCCAAAATAATTCTCGAAGGAATTCTCAAAAGCAACCCGCAAGAAACTTTCGAAAAACTGCCAGAGATATTCCAAATGGATTTGCCAGATAAATTTACACAAAGAAAAAAGTTTCCAAAGAAGTTGCAAAAAGAATTGCTACAAAAAATTTTAACGCAATACCTGAATAAATTGAGAAGGTATTTTAAGAGCTGTTGGCCAAATTAATTCCCGAAAACATTGTTGGGGAAATCCTCCATGCAAATTTCTAAATTAATTAACGAAAGGCTTTCCTAAGGAGTTGCCGAAAGAATTCTGAAACAATTACAATAGAATTTTTTTCTAAGATTTTTCCAAAGAAAATCTTTGAAAAAATTACGAGGGAATTTTCAAAGTAATTAGACGTTTTCAAATGATTTGCCTGAGAAATTTTTAAAGGAACTGCTCATAAAATTCCTAAAGAAATTTTTTAAGCAATTTACATAGAAATTGCCGAAAGCATTCCATAAGAAACTGCTGTAGGAATTTTTGAAAACATTATTGTAGAATTCTCGAAGAAATTGTCTAATAAAATCGCATAGAAAATACAGGAATGATTCACCAAAAATTGCTGAAGTACTTTTTTATAATTGTCCCTGTCAATTTCATCCATCGCGAATAATAATGTCGGGATGCTAACATAAGGCTGAATTTCAAAAGGCTGAATGCACAAAAGGCTGAACACGAAAGGCTGAAAGTAACATAAGGCTGAATTTCAAAAGGCTGAATGCACAAAAGGCTGAAATTGCAAAAATGCAGGAAATGAGTTATAGTACTTCTTCTTTTTTTCTGGCGTAACGTCCCAACTGAGACAAAGCCTGCTTTCAGCTTCTATACGCATTTCAACAGTTATTAATTGAGAGCCTTCTCTGCCAATGACCACTTTGCATTTGTATATCGTGTGGCAGGCAGGAAGATACTTTATGCTCGCGGTTGTCAAGGAATTTTACATTACAAAAATTTTCTGGCCCGAGGCAGAATCGAACCCGTCACCCTCAGCATGACTACCCGTTCGCTAACCAGATCGGCTACATATATGAGTCCTAGTCATAGAATGTGCTTAGTGAAGAGGCTAATGATGCATACCAACTAACACAAAAAATGACTGATGGTATTTCAATCAGAGATTTTCCTTCTTGGAGCATGAGCTATTCTTTCGAGACATGCTGTTATGAAGATTGGTTGCCATTACAACTGCCACCAATGTGATCAGAGATTTTTCCTTCTTTTAAATATATGCCATTCTTTGGAGAAATACTGTCATAGTTATGTAGGCGATCAATAATGCATACTTTAGTCCTAACGCTTTCCGATTTCGAACATAGTAACGGAAGCATGTTCGTCAAATGAATCATCAACCAATAAGCGGTAGTGTGTATCAAATGTCAAACTCAAGCAAAACCAATGCAAGTGTCAGGGCTGAGTGGTCGGCCAACTAGCAAATTTTCATTAAGATCATTATATCAGTGTACGATATGAATAATTAGAGTGTTATGTCTGTTTGTCTGTTATGTTCGCCGTTTGAAAACTAGTCGAATAATTATTTCAGCCTTATGTTATTTCAGCCTTTTGACATTTTCAGCCTTTTGTGATTCAGCCTTTCGTAATTCAGCCTTTTGTTATTTCAGCCTTTCGTGTTTCAGCCGTTTGTACGTAACCCATAATGACAATGTCTCAACCTGCATTTGCTGCTACAATCCTTCTAATAAGACATAGCTTTGTCCCACCTTGCACAGAATAGGATAAATACCATACAACACGAGATTTTTAAGCCTTGTATTGCGATTTTCATGAGTTGAAAAGTGAGCAACAATTTCAGCTTCTGTTTTGTCACCAATCAAAATTTTCGAGATCATGTACCGGTGGAGAGGAAGAGTAATTGCCGCGTCTTCTGTGTTGCTTGTTTTCAGTGCCAGATTTAGAGGGGGCCAGGGGGGCCAGGGCCCCGGGCCCCCACATTTTAGGGGCCCCCACAAAATTCCACTTCACGAAAAAAATGTGAAGCATGAAAAAATAATAGTGCAAGAAACTTCTTCTTTTGAGAAAGACTGCAACTATTTGTCCAGATATTTATGAAATAATGAATTTTGCCTCCAAAGCTTATTATCATTTACTTTTTTTATGTAATTGCTTAAAAAAAATTAACGGAAATCTTGAAGAAAATCTTCGACCGAATTCTAAAGTATTCCTGATATATTTGTTTGTTTCTTTTGTCTAAGGCTTTTGGAAATATCATAAACAATTTCTCATAGAGTTGGAGTAAACGATTTTTTTCTCAAAACTTAAAAGCTTCTATTTCGATACTCTAGAGTTTTATTTTACTTAGACAGCTTTCGACTGACTCAAATTGTAGATCATCAAAACTGTTGAAATCTAGCATGAATTTTCGTTTTTAGGGTGAGAGATTCGCTGACTGAAGTGACCCATTAATTAAGTAAGGGTTTATGGGAGAGAGGGGGTTTGATAAATCTTACGCATCATACAAAAATATACGGGTTCTCATACAAAACATCTTACAAGGCAGGGAGGGGGTATCGAAAAATCGTGAAAATTTCCTCACGTAATAAATGGACAGCTCCTTTAAGTAAATTTTTGGAAAAATGGCTAAAAACTCAGACATTTCCGCCAAAGATTTTTGAGACATTTTATAAATTCTATTGAAAATAAAATCAGAAAATCTATCAGGAACTTATCATAGATTCCCTTTGAAATTTCTTCATCATTTCTTATAAAAATTTACTCTTTGGTTTTAAAGTTTTGTGGGAAATTTTTTTGGGAAGCCGCCAGAACCTCTCCTAACAGTCGTGTTAAAAGTAAAACATGGTGATCGATCCAGATTGCAGCACTGATTCATTAGAAGTTCTTTCTGGATTTCGCAAAAACGGCACCACTGATTGTGCTACTAATTTTACTAGAAATTCATTAAACATTTTACCTATGAATTCTTCTTGCAGTTTCTCTAGGAACTTTGACATGAATTTTAAGTAGGCATGGGACCTAATAAATAAATTTAATAGATATTAACATTTTTCCTAGTTCTGCTTATTGTCGGGCCGCCACCAAACCGGACTTCGCACAATCAAGTCGCGACGCGACCCAACTCGCGACGTTTTTGAATCATGTCAAAAGTAGTGCGCATCCTTCCCGTTGTTGTCAGCAACACAGCGCACTAGATGCGAAACAGTTGCGACACTTGTGGACCAAGAAAATGGCAATTTTTGATTGAATGTCTGTCTTGATTTCAACCGGATAGACAATATGATATTTATTTGTAAGAATGATTCATATTTTTTACCTTATTTTTTCTATGTTACATGAACAAAAAAATATTTCCTCTAAAAAGGCCCCCCCAACACTGTGGCCCCGGGCCCCCACATTTGTAAATCCGGCCCTGCTTGTTTTGCTCGTCTTTTGTCAGACAATTCTCTTGTGAATTGCTCAAAACTTCCTTAAAGGAATTCCGAATGGCATTGATAAATATCCAAACCTCCATTTAGACAATGAATAGGGAATGTCTGAATAGAATTTTTACCTAAATAAATGAATTAACTAAATGGATTCAGTTCATCACCCCAATGAATTTCAAGGTAACAAAGGAGTTTGAGAAGGCCAAGTGGCTAGCAGATGCAAAGAGGAGGGAGTCAAGGCTTTCAGATGTAAAGGGGGGAATGATCAGAGAGATTTCAAGGGTGGTTTAAGCAGAGGGGGAGGGGGGTTTCAGCGGCATTTCCAAGTGTTTCAGAAAGGTTTCATAGGGCTTTTAAGCTTTTCGTAGGCTCTCATGTGAACTTCACGTCGTTTCCAGAGGCGTTTTAATGCGCTTCAAGGCGTTTCAGAGTGTTTCAGGAGGTTAGACAGCTTCAGAGGCTCTCGGTGAATTTCACGGAGATTTTGAGGGATTTCAGACGCATTTCAAAGCGCTTCGAAGTGTATCAATGCGTTTGAATGCGTTTCAGGGCAGTTTCCTAGGAGTTTGAGGGGGCTTCAGTCAGAGGCTCGCAAGTGAATTTCACGGAAGTTTTATGGGAGTTCCAGAGAAAGCGTTTCAAGACGTTCCAAAGTGTTTCAGGGCGTTTGAGGAAATTTCAGATTTTAGGGAGGGTTTAGGTAAGCGCACAAGTATTCAACAAGACCATGCTTAGGGAAACGGGTTATTTTATCGGGCGATCCAGTAATTTTTCGTAAAGGGATTTTTCCTTGACTTCCTTGATCTCCGTGACTGCCACACGATGCAAATTATCATTGGCTGAGGAAGTTAACATTTATTAGCTGTGGAAGTGCTCATAGAATACAATGCTGAGAAGCAGACTTTGCCCCAGTCGGGACAACACGCCAAGAAAAAGAATTCTGTGCAATCCACCCCCTGTCTCTGGCAAATGCACATTTCTCAATTCTAGATCGCACATTCCTCCCAACAGTCTCGATTCGGTTTGCATATCGTTTACAGCCGAGCCGGAGAAAAACTTCTCCGATTACCAACAACAACAACAACGACGCAGCAGAAACATTTAGAACCAAACGGAGAGGTAGTTTACATTGCCAATCAATCGACCGAAGGTGACGTAAACTTCTGTTCATATTGCATTGTGTCGTCGGCTATCGATAGGTACAGCTTCCAGGTTCAGAAGGCTTGCTATAAGAAGTGCCACCTCCAACGACAAACGACAGAATCGCCTTCGCCACTGAGCTGTTGTTGGT
Source organism: Aedes albopictus (assembly GCF_035046485.1). Classification (NCBI taxonomy): domain Eukaryota; kingdom Metazoa; phylum Arthropoda; class Insecta; order Diptera; family Culicidae; genus Aedes; species Aedes albopictus. The sequence continues at coordinate 70,448,061 of NC_085138.1, read as the reverse complement.
TGTTTGGCTGGTTGGATTGGATTGGAATGCAGCAGCCAGCGAAATGTGCGCGCGCGCATGATTCATTACCGTCATCTCTTGGCTGGCTGGTGGTGCATAGTTATTGCTTGTTTTAGTTGCCTTTCGCCACGAATGCTGGAGGATTTTTTTTATTGTTTGTGTCGTTTCCTCTACCGTGTTCGTCCAAGCCAGCAGCCGTCAACATCACCCTCTAGACGTGGCGGTGTTTGAAAGTTCATATTACTTATGTACCTCTTCTCTACGGTGCGGTTGTGATCGATGGCCATACATCACGACGAAGTGAAAGATCTTGAATGTTATGCAAATGTGCATCCTATCGCATACCTAGCAGCATTGTAAACGTATTCGAAGACTATGGCTGCCGCGAATGTAGAAACATACAGTTGCATATATTGCTTATGTAAAATTTTACCCATTTCTGAACTTCTGAAGGGATTTAAGAGACATTCCTGATGGGATTTCAGAGAAATTCCTGAAAGAATTTCAAAGAAATTCCTGAAGGGATTTCAGAGAAATTCCTGAAGGTGTTTCAGAGTAATTCCAAAAGGGATTTCAGAGAAATTCCTGAAGGTGTTTCAGAGTAATTCCAAAAGGGATTTCAAAGAAATTCCTGAAGAGATTTCAGAGAAAGTCCTAAAGGGATTTCAGAGAAATTCCTGAAGGGATTTTAGAGAAATTCCTGAAGGGATTTCAGAGAAACTCCTGAAGGGATTTCGGTGAAATTCCTGAATGGATTTTAGAGAAATTCCTGAAGGGATTCAGAGAAACTCCTAAAGGGATTTCAGGGAAATTCCTGATGGGATTTCAGTAAAATTCTTGAAGGGATTTCAGCGAAATTCATAAAATGTTTTCAGAGAAATTCCTATAGGAATTTCAGAGGAAGTCCTGAAGGAATTTCAGAGAAAATGTGATTCAGAGAAGTGATGAGCTAAGGATCGAACCCTGGACCTTCTGAATATAAATCAGAAGTGGCATAAAAAGGAAAATTGAAGACAATGATACGATACTTTGATTATAGGATACGTTTTATATTGAAATTTGTAAGTAATATGTATTAGCTGATGAATTTCTCATTTCAGCCGAGATTGTCACCATGTTGTACAATTGAGTCATTTCTGGTCAATTGTTCAGCGCATATTCCGGGTTCTGTTTCGTGCTGAAACACAAACTCCCTGTCGTGTTTTTCTTTTGCTCCCCTGTTTTAATCCGACGCATTTAGAATTGGTTCAAAACAAGTCCACACCGAGCACGGCATGACTTCCTCTTCAGTTAAAAATTCTTGACCGACAGCCGGTTGCTGTCGGCGGTGGCGCGTCATCATTAAAAGTCGTTCAGTATCTTCAGCTTCTTTGACCCCTCACGGTGTGTCTGGTAGAAGAAATTTATTACAAAAAAATAGGCATCGCTAATTTTTACGCTACGTGAAAGTGGACGCTACCAGCTTTCATTCAAGCCGAACATCGAAATATTCCATCGGGGGAACTTTTTCATACAAAAATTGGGTATGTTTGTTAAGTAGAAATAGGGATTAATTCGGAACCGTTCATTTTGTATGGGGAAAAACAGTATTCTGAAAAAGTTGTTCGGGATCCCTCGGTGGATTTTTTTGAGGGACCCTGCAAATGAAAGCTGAAAGCCTCTATTTTTGAATAGCGAAAAATTTGACGATGCCTATTTTTTTGTTATAAACTTTTCCCATAAACACGCCGTGCCCCTAGGCTAGAAAGGTACCCACTGACTGCTTGTTGTTTGCTGCTCGTCGTCGGTCATTGTATGAGACACTGGACATGGTGCGGCAAAGCAGGAGAATACACTTGAAAGAGGAAATCGTGCTTCGCTGCTCTTCCAATTCGTAGCTGCAATATAATTTGAAGCGGCAATTAGGGGAAACGACACCCGTCCTCCGATTGTTTCTTATGGCTACGCTTGAGAGACGACTTCCTTCGCCGGTCAGTTGATCAAGAATTTATAGCAGGTCTTTCGATAATCGAAGCGATTTTATTTAGAACAATATTTTAGCTTACTTGATGCTTTCAGTTGAATGAACTCTACGCGTTGCCTAGTAAAAACTCCACATAAATAGAGAAAAATACCCATTGCCGAAGTGGACGGCTTGAACCTTTCTTGTTCGCTACGAGTCGGACGAACTCACCTCAACCCGCAACAACTTCAAGTTCAAGCATCATCGATGCCTCGCAGCTAAAAATTAGTTCCGCACTCGCCACTCGCTCACTCTATAATCATCCTTTGGCGAGCTAGCAGACCTTATTCGCACGTCGTCGACCAACCAACAACGCAACGGATCACTAGGTAAGCGTTAGGTGATCGACTTTTTGCGAAAGATCTAAGCCAAACACGCCTCATCCGATCACGGAAAGCGCAACCCTAAACACAGCTTGTAAGTTGGGTTAAAACTGGCGTTCGTTTCAAGATTGAACGCTAAAATGAATTGAAGCAAAATGGGAAGCAACTCGTGCAAAGCTGAGCTGCCGAAACCAGATTTCGAGGGAAGTTATGGAAAAACTGAAAAAAAAACTCATGCGGAGGTATTCTAGGAGGAATCCCCGAAGAAATTTCAGCAGGAATCTTCAAAGGAGTTCCATAAGAAATCCCTGAAGTAATTCCAGGAGGAATCCTCGAAGGAATTCCAGGAGGAATTCCAAAGGAATACCAGGAGAAATTCCAAAAAAATCTAGGAGAAATTTTCGAAGGAATTCCGGGATGAATCCTCGAAGTAATTCCAGGAGGAATCCCCGAAGAAATTCCAGGAGGAATCCCCAAAGGAATTCTAGGAAAAATCCCTGAAGGAATTCCATGAGGAATGCTCGAAGGAATTCCAAGAAGAATCCCTGAATGAATTCCAGGAGGAATCCCCAGAAATCTCCGAAGAAATTCCAGGAGGAATCTCCGAAGGAATTCCTGCAGGAATCCCCGAAGGAATTCCTGCAGGAATCTCCGAAGGAATTCCTGGAGGAATTCCCGAAGGAATTCCTGGAGGAATTCCCGAAGGAATTCCTGGAGGAATTCCCGAAGGAATTCCTGGAGGAATTCCCGAAGGAATTCCTGGAGGAATTCCCGAAGGAATTCCTGGAGGAATTCCCGAAGGAATTCCTGGAGGAATTCCCGAAGGAATTCCTGGAGGAATTCCCGAAGGAATTCCTGGAGGAATTCCCGAAGGAATTCCTGGATGAATTCCCGAAGGAATTCCTGGAGGAATCCCTGAAGAAATTCCAAGAGGAATCCCCGAAGGAATTCCAAGAGGAATCCCCGAAGAAATTCCAAGAGGAATCCCCGAAGGAATTCCAGTAGGAATCTCCGAAATAATTCCAGTAGGAATCTCCGAATTCCAGTAGGAATCTCCGAAGGAATTTCCGGTTGAACCATCACCGAAAAAATTCCAGGTGGAATCCTTGAAAGAATTCCAGGAGGAATCCCGAAGGAATCCTAGAAGAAATCCCCGATGGTGTTCCAGGAGGAATTTCGAAGCAATTCAAGGAGGAAACCTGAAAGAATTCCAGGAGGAATTTCCGAAGGAATTCTAGTAAAAATCCCTGAAGGATTTCCAAGAAGAATCCCCAAATGAATTTCAGGAGAAATTCCCGAAGGAATTCCAGGTGGAATTTTCAAAAGAATTCCAGGAGGAATCCCCGAAGAAAATCCAGAAGAAATCTCTGAAAGAACTCCAGAAGGAACCGCCGAAGGAATTCAAGGAGGAATCCTTGAAGGAATTGCAAGAAGAGAATCCCGGAAGGTATTCCAGGAGGATCCTTGAAGGAATTCTAGGAGGAATCTCTGAAACAATTTCAGCAGCAATCTCCGAAGCAATTCTAGGAGGAATTCTCGAAGGCATTTCAAGAGCAATCCTCGAAAGAATTCTAGCAGGAATCCTCGAAGGAATTCCAGGAGGAATGCTCGAAGAAATTCCAAGAGAAATCTCCGAAAGAATTCCTGGAGGAATCTTCGGAGGGATTCCACGAGGAATCTCCGAAGGAATTCCATGAGGAATCTCCGAAGGAATTCCAGAAGAAATTCCCGAAGGAATTCCAGGAGGAATCTCCAACAGTATTCCAGGAGGAATCTCCAACAGTATTCCAGGAGGAATCCCCGAAGGAATTCCAGGAGATACTCCCGAATGAATTCCAGGACGAATCTCCGAATGAATTCCAGGAGGAATCCCCGAAGGAATTCCACGAGGAATCCCCAAAGGAATTCTAGGAGAAATCCTCGAAGAAATTCCAAGAGAAATCCCCGAAGGAACTCCTGGGGAATATCAGAATGAATTCCAGGAGGAATCCCTCAAGGAATTCCAGGAGAAATACTCGAAGGAATTGCAGGAGAAATAGTTGAAGGAATTCAAGGTAGAGTCTACGAAGGAATCCTTGAAGGAACGCCAGGAGAAATCCGTGATTCGATGTCTAGAGGAATATCTTTACAAATTGCAGGTGGAATCTCTGAAGGACCTTCTGCACAAATTCCTGAAGGAACTCCTGTAGGAATCTTTGACGAAACTCCTGGAGTAATTTATGAAGGAGCTCCTGTAGGAATTCTTGAATGAAGTCCAAGAATACCTTGAGAAGCTCCTAGACTAATCTCTGAAGGACCTCCTACAGAAATCCCTGAAGTAACTTCTGGAGGAAACCCTGATGCATCTCCTGAGGATGCCTCCTGACTCTTGAAAGAATCTCTTGAGCAATTCCCGAAGAAACTCCTGTCTGAATACCTGAGAAATCTTCTGAAGGAATCTCTGATGATTCTCCTAGGAAATCTTTGGAAGAAGTTCTGTTGGAATCTCCGAAGAGATTCCTTGACTAATCCCTTAAGACACTTCCGTAAGATTCTCTGAAGAAGATTCGAGAGGTATCCCTGTGGATCTTCTGGAGACATCACTGAACCATTCTGGAAAATTCTCTGAAGATCCTCCTCCACCTGGAGAGGTGTGGACATTAGGCCTGTCCACTTTTTCGAAAATGTTCTCTGATTCATCAAAAAAAAGTAACTGGATACCAATCAAAATATGGGGGTGGACTTGAGAATCGGAGAATATTTTCCAAAAATTGACAGGCCTAATATACAATGATCGCAGTGCATAACATGACTTAGAGCGTAAGTCTAAAGGTACTATTTCTCACTACACTAGCTGGAAGCATACCCAATACACCTTCTTCTCTAGACAATGACCTTCAACGGACCATTTGTTTACGGTTGGCTGATGCGCACGCATAAGGAAAGTCATCACTGCTTCGTCACGGGGGAGGGTATTCTACATCACGCTCATTAATTGTTTTGCTTCTTATTCTAATGGCTTTGGGTTACAAGGTACAACGTTATTCCGTTAATGCCGGAAGAAGACACACATAGTGGTACCTGTTTTTATTTGCTTCTGTTGGTAAAGGAAAGTGTAATGGAAGAATCCGAACAGGAAATATCCTAAAGTAATTCACCTCTTCTGCAATAAAACGAAAGATCCTTATCGTTAGCTTAGGAAAATGATAAACATTTTTATTGAATACAAATTATACAGCGATTTACATAAAATTTTGACCAATAAAATCTGTACTTTTGCTGTCCCGCACTCAATCAGCACACCACACTAAAACGAAAATGATGATCGTAATCTTCGCCTCAGCACCCACTACCATCACCACTGAGAGACAACGACAACAAGATGGTTCTATTATGTTATCATAAAATTCCCATCGTTAGACCGCCGGTGCCGTAGAATTTATGGGAACGAAATGAATAATTAAGTAGCTAGAACCCCAATTCATGTGTGTTTGCTTGCTTGCTTACTCGATGTACTTGGGTTGTTAAAACTACTTCCACGGATGTACCTACCTGCTGCTCGACTGCTCGTAGCCGGCTGTATTCTTCATCCAAGCGCGGACAAGCAGCAGCGGGAAAAGGTCAATCTTGAATGGAGTCATTCTTCACGACCCGAGCAGCTCTGTGTTACCTATGTACCTACAGCTACAACAACACCGACACGAGAGCACCTGCCCTGCTGCCTATAGCTTACTCACTTCTCTGCGATGCAGCATGAAGCATTGAAGTCGATTGTGGTCTTGCGCATCTAAATATGGAGGTATAATGCTATGCGGGCAGAGGTGACCATGCTTGCAAGAATGTCAGCCCTACTACTGCTGCTGCTGCTGGCTGGGGTGCTGACAACAACATTCTCTAGAACTGCCAGAAATTTATTTACAACCGCAGCGCAGGAAGAGAGGGGTCGTAAGTAGGACAGAAAACGGAACGGAAGAGGGTCAGGAAGATTTAAGAAATGACATAAACACTTCCTTCTATTATATTCGCCGAAATGAAAAAATGACTCATTGCTGCAAGGGCGATTACGAATGTTCTGACTCTTTTGGAGACTATTCTTTGAAAGAACTTGGAAATTAAATTAGGCAGCTTCTTAAAAAAGCTTTAATCAATCTTCACAAATGGTGCTCTGAGCTGCTTCGTTGCATGACACTTTAATTGATACCAAACTTATAATTTATGCTAATTTCACACATTACCTTTATTGCAAAAGTGTAATTACTTAATGACGCCACTGATTTGTTTGCAGAAGTTCCTGGGTTCGCTCCCTGTCCCATTGCTTTTTTACTGTTCTGAATCATTTTACTTGCTGTCTGCTTCTTCTTTACATATACAATTCATACCTAGTATGGTTCATAGTCATCGCATGTCTACAGTCTAGTATAGTCTACACATACGCACTACATAGCCATTTATTGAAAGAATCTTAAAAATCGACTATTTCTATCATTTTTCTTGCCATTATTAATGTTTGCAGTATCGCAGATGCATTACAAACATCAAAACGGCCAGACCCACTGTGCAGTGTTATTTTATATTACCGGGGATTTTCCCATCAAAACCGAAGAACGGGTACATCTTGTACAAACCATTCTGTAAAAAGTGTGATTAATAATATAAATTATATTATAATTATATTATACAGCTACGTTGGGAGTGACTTTTCTAATAAATATAACGTCACTCCATGCCCAAACCTCTCCAAAATTCCAATCAGTAATTTCTTCCTTGGAGATCTCTTCAGAAATTTATTCAGAGATTCAACCAGAATAATTCAGGGATGCCACTAGGAGTTTCATTTAGACATTCCTTTAGAATACTTCTCAGGTATTCCGACAGGAGTTCCTTTAGAGATTGTTTCAGGAAGATTCAGGATGCATCCCCAGGAGATCCATCAGAGACTCCTCCAGAAGTTACTTCTTGAAGATGAAAAATTCCACGAATTCCAATAGAAGCTTCTTCAGGAATTAGTCCAGGAGTTTCATCAAAGATTCCTACAGGATTATCCTTCAGGGATTTGTGGAATTGTTATGGGAGTTCCACTTGACAACGAATCATGGGTTTCTCCAGGCGCTACTCCTGAAGCTCCTTCAGCAATCTCTCCAAGAGTTCATTCAGAGACTCTTCTGGATTTCCCTCAGAGATTCTTCCAGGAGGATTAAAGAATGCGTCCACGATTGATCCAGAAGTTTCTTCAGGGTTTCCTACCGAAGTTCCTCGAGAGATTACCCAGGTAACCAGTAAGCATTTAAAATAGCATTCCTGCAGCATTATAGTTGCCCTTATGGCAAGGCATTTAATGCTAATTAGCCGTATATACGCCTATAGTGCTACCCAACAGCAGGTTTTGGCAAAATAACGGGCTGCCTGAGTGCAGCACCTTCAGGAACGTCGTATCAAAATGTCAAAGAAGCGTAACGCCTCGTCGAGCAAAACAAAACAAAAATAGATTTGCATGTGCTTCTCACTCTCTCGGCGATCCCGCTTCCTCCACACTCCAGCTGATTTAGGTGGTACTTTTTTGCTTGTTTTTGGTGTTATCGGGACTTGAACTTACGGTTCGGTGATTATCCAATCATGTTTTCTGCTCAAGCTGCTGCCCGCGCTCCAGGATACGCTACAGTTGGTCCGATGACGTGCGCTTATTTCATCCCCAATATAAAGAACGGCTGGAAAACAGATTCTGTTCTCACACCCGAAACATGTTTTCAAGAAGGCATTTCATAGTGTGTAAAGCGTTTTCATTCCCTCTTCCATCATTTATATTTGATTCCATCATTCGAATTATTGAATAATCCACCGGAGTTTTCCGACAAAATGAGGTGTGGTAATTTCTCGACGACAATGTTCCCAATCCAAACCAGCTGCAGCAACGTTTGCTTCGGAGCTTTTGGATAAATAAGTGAAAACCGATTAAGCAACTCAGATATCCAAAATTGTCAACAGAGGCATAGATTCTGTAAGAGAGGGACAGCATGTGCTATAAAATGCATAACATATCTCCCACACTCTTTGCTCTTGGCATTTGTAAAGCAGTTGAAAAGCATTCTGAGTGCTTCCCACCGAAAATACCTCAAGCAGTTGAAATGCCAATAAACAACCGAAAGCTTTTGAATAGCATAGCTTATGCTGATTCATGGCAGCTATGCATTCGAACTGCTTATGTAGTGCAGCAAGCAGTTCAAATGCTTAATACCGTCTGCTGTACGGCTTATTTAAGTGCTTAGTGGTTACCTGGGTAGTCCAGAAGTTCATTCTGAGATTCCTACAGGAATTGTTTCAGTAGTTCTTCCAGGAATTGCTCCTGGCGTTCTTTCGAAGATTTTATATATTTCCAGTAGGATTCGGAGATGCCTCCAGAACTTCCTTCAAGAAGTCCTACAAATACAGAAGTTTCTTCAGGGATTCTTCCTGGAATTCCATAAAAGATTTTCAGGCATATCTCCAGGATTTACTTGAAGGATCTCGCATGGAGAACTTACAATAACTCTTCCAGGATTTCCTTTAAGAAATCCTCTAAGATTATCGTCTGGCATTTTTCTAGGACTTCATTCTGGAATGCCTCTGGAATTTCCTTCTAGAGTTCCCCTAGGAATTGTTTCGGGTATTCCTCTGGAACTCCTTCGCGGATTCCTTTTAGAATTCTTTTATGGATACCTTAGTTTCTTTCTTGGATTGCGCCTGGAATTTCTTCGGAAGATTCTCCTAAAGTTCCTTCGGGGATTTTTCCTAGAATTCCTTTGGCGATTCCTCCTGGAATTCCTTCGGGGATCGATCCTGGAATTCCTTCAGGGAATCCTTCGAGGATTCATCCTGGAATTCCTTTGGGGATTTCTACTGCAATCCTTCAGAGATTCCTCCTAGAATTCCTTTGGTGATTCTTCCTGGAATTCCTTCGGGGATTCCACCTGGAATTCATTCGGGGATTTCTTATGGAATACCTTGATTAACTTGTCGGTAAGGGACTTTGAGAGAATCCCAGTAATATTTTTTGGTTTTTATACCAAAGAATAATTTATGCTTTGTCCAAATAAAATAAAAAGTTCATAAACATAATGTCTATCCCAGAGTAACATTAAAACACAAACACTAAAACTTCTTTTTATAATAGTTTTTTTATGCAGGCTGCAAGATGGTGTGTTTTTCAGTACCAGTATTGTACATATGGAACTGTAACAATGACGGCATCTATGGAAGCGAAGCCTGGGGGATAGCAGAAAGAGGTCTTAGAATAATCTAAAATAATGAGGGGAAATCAGGTCAACAAGGTGAATTTAAGGCGGAAGCAATAGACGGTCTCAGAGAGGATTTGGAATGGGTTTCGGTGGGATGTCCGGGGATTTCATGGGAGCCAGTGTTGAGAATACTCACTAGCGTGGGTCATCGGAACCGTTTTCTCAGATCAAAGCTTTTTTGGTTCCATTTCGGGTCCTGAGTATCTGTGCAAAATTTGAGCAAGATCGGTTGCGTCTACACTTTGCGCATTGCAATTGAAATTTGTATGGGATTTTGTATGAGAAAACATACTTTTTTGCATTTTTGTCATAAGTTGAAAAAGTTTGTCTGAAACTTTTTAACCGATACTGTAAAATGGTAGTCTAAGATGTTCTGAAAAACTTTGTTGAAGACCGCAAAGCGATCCGATGCTTGTGAAAATAGTTATAACCAACTAACCGCATGCATGTGTTTATGTTTTAACATGTAAAGGAATAACAATAGCAACAAATTCATGCTGTTTCGCCAAGTAATGCCAACGCAATAACTCTTTCATAAGCATCAGATCACTTCGCGGTCTTCGACAAAGTTTTTCAGGACACCCTAGGCTATGTTTTGACTTTATCGGGTACATGGTTTTAGAAAAATTCGAGCTTGTTATAAGAGAAATGCAAAAAAGTGTGTTTTCCCATGTAAAACCCCATACAATACTCACTTGCAAGAGTGATACTCACTTGCTTCTATCTCAGTCCAGAAGCATGCTATTAAAAAATGATGTTTAAAGGGCTTTTAGATTGTAGTTTAATCTAAAAGTTTGCCAAGTAAAGTAAAGGTCGCAGACGCATACCAAAGTTGTGAGAGAGCTGTGAGTACGAGGTGAGTAAAATTCGTGTAATTTATACTCACCGTGTGCTCACAGCTCTCTCACAACTTTGGTATGCGTCTGCGACCTTTACTTTACTTGGCAAACTTTTAGATTAAACTACAATCTAAAAGCCCTTTAAACATCATTTTTTAATAGCATGCTTCTGGACTGAGATAGAAGCAAGTGAGTATAATTTTTCCCTAGTGAGTATTCTCAACACTGATGGGAGCTACAGTTATTCAAGGGCTCAATAGGAACAAGGCGTTTTAACGAGTTTCAAAAGGCTTCAAGAAGGTTCCAGAGGATATTTGGAGAGGTTTGTGCGAGGCTTCAGAGCGTTCCAGGAGTTTTTCGGTTATGTTTCGGAGGGTTTTAGAGACATCCTTGGTGGTTTCATAGAGTTTTTGGAACATCCATGGCGATTTCAGGTTTCAGGAGGGTTTCATGAGTTTCACGGGTACTCAGGGTGTCTCAAGGAGTTTCCCGGGGACTCAGGAGTTTTTTCGTGTGTTCCGAGGGACCCAGGTTTTCGGGGAGTTTTGTAAGGCGTTTCAAAAAGGTTACAGAAGTGTTTTACAAGCATTTTCAGCTCATCGCACGAATCGCACATAGTGATTTTTGATTCAAATGAAATTTTGCTCAAGTATAAGCTCCAATCTAAAAATATTTTTCATTTTATTTAATTTGCAATATTCTTTACCTTACTTTTGAAAAGGGCGTATAGCAGTTTTCTTCTAAAAAAAATGTAATTTGAAAATGGTTTGTTGGATTGAAATGATGCTTCAAAAATGTTTGTGGATATTTGAAGGACTTTTAGAAAGAAAAAAAAAAGAGAAACATTAAAAAAAGATGAATCAGCACAGGGATGAAAATCTCGCAAATAAAGATAATAATAATAATAATAATAATAATAGAAAAAAAATGCACTGAGAGTAATATTCATCACGGATCTATGTAAGATATCAAATAATATTTTTCTGTAGAAAGCTGACCTTCAACATCAAAATTTGCCAAGTAGACCAGAATATTCAAATGCTTCTGGCTATTCATTCTATAATTTTGACTTTTCATCGATTTTTGAAACAATTAAAAGGAAATTATTTTTGAGATTTTGGGGGGATCATAAATAAATTTTCACGTACAATTTCCAATGGAAAAACTATACCACAGCAAATTAAAAAAATAAAAAAAATAACAAAAAAAAAAATTCGAAGGATGAGGCTTTTAGAAAATTGAAGCAAAGAATGACATCTAACATAAATCTGCGATAAATATAACTTTCAGTGTATTTTTTCTCTTTAAAGTCCTTCAAATATTCTCAAACATCTTTGAAGAGATCATTTCAATCCAACAAATTCACCACACGTTTAATTCTTCCAGTGAGCTATTCGCTCTTTGAAGAAAGCACGACACAAGACAACGGACTAGCATGCAACACCCAGTGGCACAGCCAAAAACTCTTCCTGAAAGCTGCGGCGGAAATCGAACCCACGCTCTCCAACAAAATGCGACCAAGTGCTTGGTGACACTAGCTGCATGACCACGAAGCCATACAAACAGTTATAATTTTACGAAAAAGTAAATTTGTTTTTTTTTTCATATGTCCTTTTTCAAAAGTTGGGAGAGGAAGAATGGTTATTTGTTGAAGCTAAAAAAAGTATATGATCCATTGAATCCAGTGCATGAAGAAAATCTCATTTAAATTCAAAAATGGTTTTTTTTCTGCTGGTAATGGTCTTTAGAGATATTTTGTAGAGTTCCGGGGCGTTTCATAGGGTTTCAAGTGGATTCCATGTGTTTCAAGAAGTGGAGGTCTCAGGAGGTTCTGGAGGTTCCAGGGTGTTTCAAGGGATCTCCGAAATATTCAGGGGCGTCTCAGGGAGTTAAAGTAGGTTTCAAGGGATGTTTAAGGGTGATCCAAGGGATTTCACATGGTTACTGGAGATTTCAGTCGCCTTTAGTGGAAGTTCAGGAGGGTTTAAGTCACGTTTCAAGATGCTTTATGAGGTTTCATAAGGCTCCATGTTGTTTTAAATAAGTTTCAGAGGACTTCAGGGGTTTTTTTTTCAGGATCGTTAGGGTCATTTATAGGACTTTCAAAAGGGGTTTTACGGGCGTTTTAGGGTGTCTAAAGGCAACCCAAAGGCTCTTCAGATGTGGACCTGGCGATCCCTGGATCACTTGAATGCCTCGAAAATTGCTTTAAATGTTGGCACAAATGTCCCAAATGGATGCTAACGTGCCTCTGGAGCCGGCCTTCTGAACCCTGGATCACCCCACGCTATGTCCAAAGGGAAGTATTATGAAAATCGAATGTAGCTCAAATTTTATTCCATAGGATCGTAGGTTTGAACCTCTAGTTTCAGATTCTGTGCGATTTAAAACATTTCATCTTGGGTTTTTCGATTTTTTTTTTATTTTTTTCCTATTTTTCCATACAAATGGCGAAAAAAGTCATTTTAAGGTTAATTTCATCCCATATAAAAATGTATGGGAAAAAAACCTAAGATGGATTATTTTAAATCGCACATATTCTGAATCTAGAGGTACAAAAATACGGTTCTAGCGAATAAAATTTGAGGTACATTCACTTTTCATAATACTTCCCTTTGGACATAGCGTGCACCCGTGAACCCTAAAACACCTTAAAAAAATGAGATAATGAAATAATAATTTTAAATTTTTGCAAAAAATAAATGTTTTTTGAACATTGCAAAAATACATATTACTGTTATGAATGCAGTTAGGGTAATTCAGGTAATTTGGACAGACCGTTACGCGTATATAATTTTGACACTTCCATTTGATTTTGCCGTAAATGTCAAAAATATATACGCGTAACGGTCTGTCCAAATTACCTGAATTACCCTATTAGTTGTTATTTTGTTTGTGCCCATAACATTTTGAAATTTTTGAAAGAGCTGCCTTCCCCTTTTCTTTAAACACATTAAATACTTTCATCGGCCTTCATTTCAGAAAATATACCAGAACATTTTTCTGAGTAGCATTTTTTTTATTTGAATTTAGCGTATAATCTCTGCCATAAATTGAATTTTATGAGATTCAACTAAAAGTAAAAGACCAGAAAATTTCGTGGAAATTATTTAGAAATCTATGAGGGGAAGATTTAGTAGATTGCAATTAAATATTTAGCAAGCTGTTCCTGGAGTTGTTCTTTGAATGTTACTCGCGAAACACTTTAAGTTTCTGAACATCAGGGTTTCAGCTTATTCCAACAATTCAGTTTAAATTTGTTTTGAAATTCTGCGAGAATTCTTTTAAAAAGTAACGGCTTTCTTTAGAAGTTTCTCAGGACATTCACTAGTTATTCATTCATGGGTTTCGCAAATAGTTCTTACAGAATTTTTGCTTGAAATTTCTCAGACACAACGATAATATCTCCCCCTTAATGCTAGAACTAGGTAACTCGTTTTGGAAAGTGCGGATAAAAATGGCTGGTAAAACTCATCCTGGTATAAAACAAACTCATTGTTGGTCTTAAAAGTTGAATCAATATGTGTTTTCGGATTTTCAATTGACAAACTTGTGTTTATTGTGGTGTACGTTTAGATATAAACAAATTTCTTGCGATTTCGCAAAACCAGTTACCTAGTTCTAGCATTAAGGGGACGATATATGCTCCCAAAGAATTCACCTAGATACTCCACCTAAAAGATGTGATGCGATACAGACCTGTGACAATAAAAATAAATCTCAAGAACCAAAATACATAGATTTCAGATTTTTTTTAATGCGTAGGATCTTGTACCATTTGGGCAGGTGTACCTATTTTGGGCACTAGCCTCTATAACTAGGTTAATTTCAAACCAATTGATTTGAGTTTTTGTATAGAGTTAGATGCTGTATGTGCCTAACTTTATAAAAAAAATCAAATCAATCCGTTTCAAATTGACTTAGTTATAGCGGCAAGTGCTCAAAATAGGCACATCTACCCAAATGGTATAAGACCCTATCGTTTAATTTTCTGATAAGAATATAATGACAAAATTACTCAGATAGTTCTGAGACCATGAACACTTGAATGAACTAATATATTTATACAGCTTAGAAAACCTTTGATTTTTTGGATTACCCAATCTTAAAATTGGTCACCCAAATGAGGAAATAAAATTCTAATTATTTACGATAAGCTGCAAAACCACCAAGTATCAAGACTATCGGTGATTACTATATCGATTTTCTGCGGAACAGCTCTGCCCATGACCGCATAGTTGTCCCATATGAATAGGAAACCCAGCAAATATGGGACTGATATGCGATCATGAGCAGAGGTGTGTGAAGTATTTCTTGGATTTGCCATAGATGCATTCCATAGATGTCTTTTTGCCATCATTTAACCAAACAAGGAACAAACTTTCTGATCTACATTTTAATTCATATCGTAGTTTATACCCATTCAGCGAACCAGAGATGCGACACCTCCTAAGCCGTGAATAAAAAGAATTTCAAATAAGAAATAATCTTCGCGTTTATTAGCTCTAAGCACGCCATAAACTGGTGCGACTTCCTGTGAAACAACGCCGCCATAAACCCATCAAACGCTGGGAAACAATTTCGCATGCCATCGCTTTAACTGCCGGAACGTTTTCAAGAGCACGATTTAGCCATTCCAAGACTCGGAACGCCAAGTGCTCTTTCCTAGGTCTACAAAAAGCTTACTACTTCGAGAATCAATTTTGCTTTCGCGAACCTAGGTACCTACTGTTCTGAAAACCCAAATCGAAGACAATTCCGAAACTTTCGATTTTTTTCCATTTCTTTCCGCGCGCAGCGGTTCATAGCTAGAGTTTTGTTTGGTCAAACCTAGAGCCATAGAAACAGGTTCCGATGCGCCGCGGCGGCCCGTCTCCGGGCAGGTCGTTGCCGTTTGTTTACGGTTGGCAAATATTTTAGCGCGCGCGTTCGTTGTCCCCTGCTGATGGCATGTGGGATTTTTTTTTCTGGTTCGGTACAGTATCGCGATATTCGTCAACGAAGTCAACTGTCGCCGGCCGCCGCCGCCATCGTAAATCATCCCGCTCGACGGATTTCGGAACGCTGATTGAATCGGTTCATGTGAAGCTCGTAAATTCGCTTCGGTAATCGACGAGGCGGAGGTCCTGGTGTAGATAGTGGATCCTGTACCGAAAATGGAGTCGTTGGAAGGTTGGTACTACTGCAGTAGTTGGGGCAGTCGCAGGTCGATAAAAGTGATACCATTCGGTTGGGTAAGAGGCGGCAGCTGAGAAATCTGCCATCATTAAGTGCATTCGTTCGTACATCGTTTTGCTATGGATTTCTGTCGCCGAGTTCCGTGCCGACTGCGTAGAGTGTAGATTATTATCAGTGGGAAACCTGTGTTGAATGAAGCTGTGATTGCGCACGGTTGTGGTCTACTTCCTGATCCATATTTCTGTGCGGCTGATCGCATTCCAGTGTCGGTCGTTAAGATCACAACTGCGTGAATGGGATTAGAGTGAGTGGCACTGTTGACTGAGTAATACATTGAACTGGTATTTCCTATGAAAACATTTTTAATTTTTGGATTAATGTGATTATGCTGTGCTATGAAATTATCCCTTAGCAATTGCTGGAATTACGGATTCATGAAAATTTTTAGCGTGAATCACAGATTTAGAAATTATATTTTTTTCTGGAGCATCACGACTCTTTTCTCTTTTTAAGAAATTTTACGACAAATAAATCCAATTAAGATTAAAGTTATAATTAGTTTTTTC
Source organism: Aedes albopictus (assembly GCF_035046485.1). Classification (NCBI taxonomy): domain Eukaryota; kingdom Metazoa; phylum Arthropoda; class Insecta; order Diptera; family Culicidae; genus Aedes; species Aedes albopictus. The sequence continues at coordinate 70,431,903 of NC_085138.1, read as the reverse complement.
TTAGATTCCTGAAATATTCATGTAAAAAATACCGGTGGAGGAATCTTTTGTGGAATTCTTTGAAGAATCTCAGTTGAAACTTCTAATGAAATTTACGGTGTAACTCCTTACGAAACTCCCGGTGGAACTCCAAGGGGAATTTCAGGTGGAACTCCTGTGGAGATTTGTTTTGAAATTCCAGAGGAATTTGCAATGAAACTCCTAGAGTAATGCCCGGTGGAGTTTCATCAGGAATTTCTGTTGAAACTCCTTGGGGAATGCCTGGTGGAGCTTCTAGAAGAATTATTAGTGGAACTCCACCTGAAATTCAAGGTGGAAACTTTACGAAAATTCGGGATGGAACTCTTAGAGAGTGATCCTCGATGGAACTCCTAGAAGAATTCCAGATGGAGCTTCTAGAGCGATTCATGATAATTCCCGGAGGGGTTTTCTGGAGGATTTTTGCAATGGTTTTCGTTGAAACTCCTAGTGGAATTATTATAAGAATTCTGGGTGGATCTCCATGAGCAGTTTCCGATGAATCACCTAATGTAATTCCCAGTGGAACTCCTAGAGGAACTGACGGTGGTATATCTAGAGGTATTCTCGGTGGAACTCCTGCGGGAATTCGTTGTGAAACTTTCAGAAGAATTTCATGCAGAACTCCTTACGAAAATCCCGGTTGAACTTCAAGATACTTCAGTGGACCTTCTAGAAAAATTCCCGATGAAAATGCTAGATGAACTACTTTCATTTCCATTGGATCTCATGCGGGGTTTTCCAATGGAACAGCTACACGAATTCCCGGTATAACTCGTGTGAATGAATTTCCTACAGGAATTCCTGGTGCATGTGTAAAGATTCCATGTTAAGTTAACTGTGAAAATCAGGCGGCACAGTTCGCGGATTGCCTGTTTGTAGGCTCAGTGTGATTATACTGCCCAACAAACATTTTTTGGTGTACAAGAGTGGAATAAACCGCTCTTAAGCAAACTTTAGCTTAAGAAACTGTTATTCAGCTAATTCTGTTACTTGGGTGTGCTGTGAAGTAATTCTTTAACAATTAGGCCGAAACAAATCTTATTGTCTTCTTTTGTCACTTTGCTCGTTGACTCGTCAAGGGGGGGGGGGATAATAAATAATAAATGTATTTGATGAAAAATTACCCAAACAATTAGGCAAAATCGTAAAACTCATCGGATTTGTTAAGAATCTTTCACGACAACTCTAATTTCAGTTCAAATTTTTTGAATTTTTGAATAATTTATTTGTTTTCCCCCTCAAAATGCCGAATTCCGACCAAAATATTTTCCGAGGGGGAAGGGGGGGGGATGATTTACGCGAAAAAACCTATCACTATTCCATTTTTTCATAGATTCCTACAGAAATTACAGGTGGGACCTCTATAGGAATGCCTGGTGAAATAAGAGAATTCTCGATAAAACTAAAAAGTTTGTAGTGGAAGTCCTAGAAAAAAAAAACCAGTGGAGCTGCTTCATCAATTTCTGCTGAACCTGCATGAAGAATTCATCATAGAACTTCTAGCTAAATTACCGGTGGAACTCCTGCTCGAATTCCTAGTGGATCACCTACAGGAGTTCGCGGTAAAACTTTTATGAGGATTCGTGGTGGAACTGCTATAGAATTGCCTATCGGAGCTTCTGCGGGAATCCAGGTTGGGGCTCTTTAACCCTCGAGCGATCGCGCTGTTGTATTTTGTACAACACGTTGAAAAAAACCTCGCGTGCTGTACTCAGCATTAGCGTGCTGCTGCTGTGAGTGGCCAACCGCGCGACTGCTGGAAGGTTAAGGAATTCATGATAGAACTGATAAAGTGATTCCCGATGTGATTCCCAAAGGGGTTTGCGATGAAACACCGAGTCGAACTATTAGAATAATTTTTAGTAGAACTCCTTGACCAGTTCTCGATGGCATGCCTAGATTAATTCCCAATGAAACTCCTAAACGAACTGTCGTTGGTTGGTATTCATTCCCGGTTGGACTCTTGCGGTAATTCGTGGCGGTTCCGATGAAACTCCTTGAGGGGCTACTTAAACTTACAGTTAAACTCCTACAGAAATTTACGGCGGAACTCCTACGGGTATTTCTAGTGGAACAGAGATTTCCCGGTAAAACTTGTGTGAGCATTTGCGATAGATCCTACAGGAATTCCTGGTAGACCTCCAGTGGTAACTCTGGGCGGAATTCCTAGTAAAGTTCTAGGTGGATCTTCTAAAGGGTTTCTTTGAGGAACTTATAGAAAAATTATCGGCTCCTAGAGAAATTCTCGGTGAAATTTCAATAAAAAATCACGATGCAACTCCTAGAGGTTTTCCTACAGCAATTCTCGTTGGAACTTTTATTGGAATTCCTAGAGGAATACCGAATGGAACTTCAAAAAGCAGTTCCTAGAAAAAATCTCTATGGAACTCCTAGTGGAATCGAGTTCATATTTACGCCATCAGGTGACGGAGATGGTTGAGTGGCTTGGAGGAATGGAAGCACCCGTCTAGAAAATTGTGATTCATGGGTTTGATTCCTACCGGAGCACAAATTTCCCAAATGGTGGAGAACGTACCTCTGGTGCTGACCTACTGATACCGGAGCACGTGGGTTTCTTTTCAAAAATTCATATGAATCAATTTTTATTGCAACAGACTGGAAGCTGCTACCACGAATTGTTCTGAAACTCATGTGAAACATTCCGAAGAAAATTTTAATGAAAGATTCGTACACTCTTCCACTGCAGTCAAGTCAGGATGGTGAAATCCACCTTTTTTTTACATGAAGAGTGCCAGTAAAAAACAGTGATGCATGCTAACGGTATTCCCGTAGCTGAAATTTCAAAAGCAGTTTCTGAGATTATTTTTGAATAAAATGTGTTGTAAAACCTCTTGTGGGTTTCATGAATCATCTAAAAGAAGTATTCAAATACTCAAAAAAGTTTGCATGAGTTTCATTTCTTTTTATAAAAGCATTTTACCTGCCCATGTACTTTAGAAAATGTTCTCAAAAAATCAACCAAACAATGTTATGTTATGATTTTCCAGGAATCCGAATGCCTTTTCATTTTCCCATTGCATTTTTTTTTTCAAAAAATCTTAAAATTTGCAAAAATGTGCAGTTTTTTTAGGTGCACCTCTGCGAAGTTTCTTAGAGATTTCTTCAGTTTTTGTTTTCGTAAACATTCTAAAAAAATACATTTGAAATTTGGCCAGGAAACTACACGAATCCTTTCTGTTACTTCCAGAGTTTACTTGATTTTTCCCAGAAATCTATTTGTCAATTTTTCCGTAACATATGTCTTCCTGAAAACATTCCTCGGAACATCCAGGAGAAATATGTCTTCTAGGTGTTCTGAAGAATGTTTCTGGGATTTCATATATACATTTCGTCTAGAATCAATAGGGTCATGAGGGTTTTCATATAAAATGTTTTCAAGATATTACCTTTATTTGTTTTATTAGTTGGGTTTTACCAAGAAAAGGCATTCATCTCTAACTTAACAAAAAATGTTTGAACAGAAGCTAAATATTTTTTTTGAAATAAACTCTTAGCAATTCCAGCAGCAAGCTCATTATGATGCTTTCTAAAAGAATCCTTGAATGGGCTTTTGCAGGAATGATCATAAGAATTCTTAGAGGAACCGTCGTAGAAATTTCAGGAATTTAAGGAGCGCTCCTCTGAACAATATCAGAAGAAGTTTTTAAAGAATTCTTCGAAGAAATTTGTGGAGGTTTTCATAGAAGATTTTTTGGAGAAATTCGGGGAATCCGTGATAAATGTTTTGAAGAATAATTCTCGTAATTATTTCGAAAGATCTTCTCGAAGCAATTTCTCGGATATTTATTACTCGGTGAAACTTATGGTGTATTTTTGGGTGAATAACTGAAAAAATTCTATCAATACTTTGAAGAAATCTTCAAATTTTTGGTGGACTCTTTAGAGGAGTTTTTAGAAAAATGTTCGGAAAACTTTCCAGGAGAATTTATGAAGGAATCCTTTGAAAAGCCTTCAAAAGAAAATTTGTAGAACATTCTCAACAAATTCTCGGAAAAAATGAATAAATTTTTGCCGTCGGGGGAATTCTGGACTTTTGAAAGAATTTATGGATAATTTTTAAGAAGAATTTCTAATGGGATCCTTAGCAGAATCCTTAGTTTCTGAAGGAGTGCTTGGATGAAATTGTGAAGGTCAAATTGTTTCAGAGGAATCCCTTTAAAACTCTAAAGGACGAACACGACTCTGGAGGGTTATTCAAAAAAAGATATGGAGAAATATTTTAGAGATCTCTGGAAAAATCCTCGGAGAAATTTCTGAAGGATTCTTTGGAAGAATCACCGGAAACGCATATTCAATGAACTTTCAGAGCTATTGTTCAGAAGAACCCTCAATGGAATTTGTGAAGAAACTATTGACAGAATCTTTACTTGGAGCAACGCCTGAAAGAATTTGGTTGAAATTCTTAGGCAAATCCACGGAGAAATTTCTGTAGGTTTCTTCTGCAATTTTCAGCTGTAGTTGTCAAACTATCTTCTTATTAAACTTTTAGATATTATTTTTAGAAAATTCTGAGGAAATCTTCGAAGGAACTCCTAAATTGAATTGCTGGATACATCTCCAAAAACATTTTGGTTAAGAATGCCAGGAGGAACCTCTAAATGAAGATCTGAAAGAATCGATGAAGGTATTTTTCAATTTGTTCCTTTAACCTTCACGTACCCGACCCCCGACAACTCTTTTTCAAAATGCTGGCATTTCGTCAATTTCCATTCGATTTTTTTGAAGTCGCCCTCAATCGATTATGAATTGCTGCAAGTTTATTACACTTAAGTGGCCATGTAATATCCAAAACCATTCCGGAAATATTCCGGATTGTACTGGGGTCAGGGGATGGAGGAATTGTGTGTGTTTTGCCAAATGTCTAAAAGTGATTATTTTGTGTGTTATTGAGTTTGAGAGGCCCACGCGGAACCTGTTCCAGATGTTCCAGAGCGGCCATATCAGTTTATACATACTTCAGTCATTTTTATCTGTCCCATTCTCTCGAAATCATGAAGATTGATAGGTCGCACGGCATGTTTAGTTGCAATCCAGAAATGTTCTCGATGACACTCCCGTGGATTGAGGAGGAAAAAATTATGTCGTCTGGGAAACTCCTGGAAGAAAACTTGAAAAAAAAACCTTGGAGTTTATTCACAAATATCGTAACGCTGAAATTGACCTCCTCTGACACCAGCGCACCCCATTGTAACATTGTTTGTACTAGGAGAATGTTTTTTCGTTCGAGCTGTAACATCACGATGGACACCCACCCACCCCCTCCAGTGTTTTGTGTTATAAGCCTACTATCAACTTTTATTGGATTTGGTGATATGAAAACTACTCAAAGTAATGAAATAACGATTGATAGAACCGCAAGCGAGCGATGAGAGATATTTTTAGAAGTTAAAATTAACAGAGGATCATCATTGAACAATAAAATTACAACGACGAGCTGCCTGTCTAACGTGCTGTTTTTAATGGTTAAGGAATAGTAGTTAGATAAATACGATTTCCCCTAGAGAAAACATCCTATCATCGCTCGCTTACGATTCTACCCACCGTTTCTTTCATTACTTTGGTTACTCCCTCTTATTTTGAGTAGTATTCATATCACCGTAAAAGCCAATAAAATTTGATAACGATAAAGTCATGCGTTGATCCTGCCGTAGGAAATATTCTCAAGATGATTGTTTGGCCGAAAACTCATTAACATTTCTGAAGAAGCTATGTAAAGAATCCTTGGAATGATTTCAGGAAACATCCTCGAAGGAACGCCTGCAAGGAATTTTGTTGGAATTCCCGGGCAAATCGTCGGAGAAATTTTTGTAGAAACTGATCATGATCCTGAAAATTTCAAATGTTATTTTCACAGTAACTTCTTACATTTTTAAATTCTTAAAGAAATTTCTTGAGAAGTTCCTGAGGAAATCCTCGAAAGTGCCTGAGACATCTTCTGGAGATTTCCTTGAGAAATACTTGGAGGAAATTCTCTCATCGCTGGCTTGTGATTCTATCCACCATTTCTTTCATTACTTTAGTTCCCCCTCTTACGTTGAGTTGTATTCATATCAACTATAATGATCGTCTTGAGGGTTCATCGAATATTTGTCCGTAGATTAAAAAAAAAATCGTATTAATCCTCCTAGGAATCCTTCAGATTTTTTTTCCGAGGATTCTCCCAGAAATCCCTGAAATATGCTCCTATATTTTTTTACGAAAAATCCTGCAGAGTCATGTTCGTCCTTCAGAATAGGATTCCTTAGAAACAATTTCTTCTTCAGAAATTCATCCAAGGATTCCTTCAAAATCCACTCCAAGGATTCTTTTGAAGATTCCTCATGATTTTTTTCAAGTTTTCTTCTAGAAGTTTCCCAGACGACATAAATTCTTCCTCCTCAAATTCCTACAAAATTTCCTTTTGAGGGATTCCAGGGCGAATCTTAAAATGAAATTCTGAAAAAATCCATGAAATAATTACAAGTAAAGCATATATGATGGAGAAGTTTCAGGGGAAATTATCGAAGCGATTCAAGAAGATGTTTTTGTCTTTGGAGTAATGGGGCACGTTCGGTGTAGTACTAGATTTATAGTAATGAGCTGAACTTTAGTATGGTGAGAAAGTCAGTTCTCCGTTTCTGCAATAAAATAGTGCAAAAAGCGTGGGTTTTATGATTCCTTGCCTAATTTGATGCTGTTTGAGCAAAATTTTGGATAACTATGTTGTTTATGTTGCAAGAAATGGAGAAAATAACAACACTTTTGCCCAAAGTTTTGCTCAAACAGCATCAAATTAGGCAAGGAATCATAAAACCCACGCCTTTTGCATCATTTTATTGCAGAAACGGAGAATTGACCTTCTCACCATACTAAAATTCAGCTCATTACTACAAATCTAGTACTTCACCGATCTGTCCTATTGTTATCAAACAAATTTCTTGAAAAAAATCTAGTGGGAATTTAAGGAGAAATCTTTGCAGACATTGCTGGTTAAATCTTCCGACGAATCAGTCGAAAATTCTTAATGAAACTTCTGAAGTAGTTTTTGAAGTAAATTTTAAAGAAGTCCTGGTAGGAATTTTCGGGAAATTTTCGTTGAAATGTTTAGAAGGAACCTTCGTGAGATTGTTGAGAAGAGCTACGACGAGAGAACTAATAAGGGAATACTCAGAAGAATTCCTAAAAGGAAAGACAAATTAATACTTAAAATAATCGTTGGAAAAGTTCTTTCATGAAGTGATTTATAAATTTTTTGAATGTTTCTTAAAGGCGTTTTGATTAATTTCTGAAAATGGTTAGTTCAGTGTGTAAATATTGATTATTGTTGTTCTTTAATGCTGAAGATTGATCAACTAGATCCTAACCGTAGCCGCTACCCAAACTAAGTAAGCTAAAACTCTTTACAATCACTAGCGTGGGTACATTGAAAACATTGTGTAAATCGCGTCATGTGCAATTATGTAGGTGAAAATTTGAACAAATCCATAACATCTTCATAATCCCGCACTAATTTAACCTCAAGTTTGAGATTAAAGAAGGACAGCTGATTGTTTCGAAGGTACACAAGCTCCGCTGCACCACTGCTCCGGTTAGCGCAGTAAGGGAAAATACTGTGGAGGGCACCCTGGTACTCCTTAGGTTTCGTTTGCTGTTAGGTTTTTAAAAGACACGCATAACACCATGGATTAGGGGTCACCTGACTAGTGGACTCCTACAACTGGAACAGGCGATGCGTAGTGCTATTCTCTGACAATTGAACCAATCGCTACCGATACTACACAGCTATCTAGCTTATAAAGATATAGAGAGTTCTATCTTATAAGCGCTTGGTCCATTTAGTTATGAATGCCGTTTCTTAGTAGGATATTTTTCCTACTTGGTTTAGGTCTAGGTTTAGGTACTTTTCGTAAAGAAAATCTCCTTGACTTTTTTGGGCATTAAGTATGTTCGTTTTTGCAACACGATATACAAAATGGTCATTGGTAGAGATAGCTCTTAGTTAATAACTGTGGAAATGCTTGTAGAATACTGAGAAACATGCTTTGTTCCAGTGGGGACGTTGCACCAAGAAGAAAAAGATCATGTAAAGACAGAAGAAATATTAACATGAATCTCTGTGACTGTCTGTTTCAAGTGCCAAATTTTCTTGTTCACGGAGAATGTGCTTTTCATCGAAAATACATATCACCCTCGCGACCAACCTAAACTATAAAAACAACTCCACAAAAAATACGAATTGCAAAACATTAATAGCGCCCAATAGCACAGAATGAACTTATTCTCCAACACAGGGCACACCAACCAACCAACCGACCAACAGGTTCCTTGTCTCTCCCTTGTGCGACGAATTGAAGTCCCTCAAACCCAGCTCGAGGAGCAAGAACCTGTCCCTGCGGCGGCGCTGCGCTGGCAGCGACCAAATAAAAAGCTAACCACCACTCAACTTTAATGCTCTACGATGGGCATGTGTGCGTGCGACATATTATGTTGTTGTTGTTATGATACCCCGCACGGAAAGGCGAGAACCTTGCAACTTGTTGCACAAAAGAAAATTCACGTCTTTTCAGCGGGCGCGATGTCTGGTGTCTGGATCGTTCCGTATAGATTCGTAAAGGTACCCACCGTCATCATCAGTCATCCTTTATTGTTGTTATTATCGGAGTTGGTGCCCTTTTTCTCCCCATCATTCCACGGCGCGGGAGAAGTGCCCGGTTGACCTCGCTCGCTGTGCGTCGCGCTGAAGAGATTATTCTCTCGCCCTCCGGGGAGTGCGAAGAGTGTCCCCCGGAGCGCGCTCCACGCAGAAACAGTGTCTATAGGGGAGGTTGGGGATGAGCGTTCGGTTTGGCACATTACTGATCGTAATTTTCATTCCAGAGTGTAATTATTAAGCATTTTCGATGCTTTTTTCAAAAAGTTATTCCGCCTAGGTAGATATTTACTTTAATTTGCGACTTAAACCATACTTATATGTATATATTTGATTCCTTTTTTTTCTATAAACTCTTCCAAGTTGTTCCACAAAGGCCTTTTTTTTCTAGGGATAAAATTTCTAGGAAATCCAGTTTCCCCTACGAAAAAACCAGTTCTGGTTGCAATCCGTCGTCGGTCGTCTGCAGTAATTGTACCGCTGCAGTCGCTCCCATAGCAATTTGCTCTGTCTGTAGGTGCCGGTGGTCGCCAGCACCACACCGCATACCGGTATCCTAGGACCCACCTACAGTTGTTATTGCTGCTGCTGCTGTTACTGCTGGTGGTACTGACTCTACTAGTCAGTAAGTCAGTCAGCCAAAGTGCGGCAACCGACTGGCAACCCACAGGCAGGCAGGCACTCGAGACTCGGGACTAGTGCGAATGCAGACGACGACAACGATCATAGAGAGTTAGTACTTACCCAGTGCAAGTACGTCTACCCTTTTTATGTGTCGTGCAAGCGGTGCACTAATACCAACTGCACCATCCAACATTCGAAGAGTCACAGACACTCGGGAAAACCTCCGATCCAATAGGTGGTTGGAATGGGTTGGTTCGTCGAAAGGTAAAAATGTGCGCGGTTCAAACGACCAACCAATCAACCAACCAACGCGTGATCTCTATGGTGAATTTTTCGAATGGTATTGCTGTTTTGGGTGAATGGTATGGGTATGTGGGTGCACGTTTTGGCCGGTACGGAAAAGTAATGCTATCTGTTTTATATAGATGCTTCATTTGGTAGCTATACCCACCGAGAATCGTTCGCAGCACTTTACAAGCAAAGCAAAGATAACCGTACACATCGTAGTTGCTACTCCGTGATTGACCAGAACAGTCGAAGTTGCACAGAGATCCAATGAATGGTGCTTGGAACTAGCTACGCACTCTCAATGTGCACAATTCGAGAGTTCAATATTTGAAAGTCAATAACGGCGCCGGCCACGTCCTTACGGTCATCGGGATAGGGAAGGAATGTTAGTTCGACAACCGTTGTTACTAGAAACCGTGGAATCCACAGCATCCCCACAGTTGTCTCGGGAAGGAGTACATTAAGGTCTTTTTTTACACGGGTAGTTTTTCTGCTTTAACTCGGTCAATTTTGAACCTTCCTATCTGATTTTCCGTACACAGGTAGTACTAACCGTGCCTACCTGTGTACAAATTTTCATGTGAATTGACTCAAAATTGACCGAGTTAAAGCAGAAAAACTACCCGTGTAAAAAAGACATTAGTGTATTTGTTAGTAGGGTAGGGTAAGGTGTGGATCTTGGAGCCACCTTTGGCAGGTGATATGATGCACTAGTTATATGACAATACACGACACGGTCTTCATCCCGATTATGATTTATTTGGTCGCGATAGTAAGGGTAATGCACATACGTCAACGATCGTTCTACATTAAACGCGTCACCGCATTGATCGTTTACACTACCGTATCAGGTATCAGAAGGCCGGCTCCAGAGGCACGTTATCCTCCATTTGGGACATTTGTGCCATCGCCAAAATAACAGCCTATTTCATCATCTACCTGAGGGAAAAGGAAGGAAAAAGGATTTGGATGGGGATAGGAACATGTAGGGAAATAGGAATACCCTGGAAGAGGGTACTAACGCACAAGCGTACCACAATGGGTTCAAACAGCGCCCTGAAAAGGGCACTGTAATGACGCATAAAGCGAAAGAGAGCCTATAGCTCTTTACCACAGCGGGTTAAGAACAACAGAATATCCTGAAGATTCAGGTTTCTGAAGTCAGTTTCACTTAATAAGTGTTTACCGAATACTCGGAAACGCAGTTGCGCAAAAACTGGACGAACAGTTACATATCAAATGATACGAAGTTCCATAATCGGATTCACAGCTATCACAGGCAAATGAATCAGCTTGCTGAATATTCGCCATGTGATAGCTGAGTTGGCAGTGGCCAGTCAATGCTTTGACCAGCATGCTGCAATTCTGCTTTGACAGATTTGTTACACGGTGTGTCTGGTAGAAGAAATTTATTACAAAAAAATAGGCATCGCTAATTTTTACGCTACGTGAAAGTGGACGCTACCAGCTTTCATTCAAGCCGAACATCGAAATATTCCATCGGGGGAACTTTTTCATACAAAAATTGGGTATGTTTGTTAAGTAGAAATAGGGATTAATTCGGAACCGTTCATTTTGTATGGGGAAAAACAGTATTCTGAAAAAGTTGTTCGGGATCCCTCGGTGGATTTTTTTGAGGGACCCTGCAAATGAAAGCTGAAAGCCTCTATTTTTGAATAGCGAAAAATTTGACGATGCCTATTTTTTTGTTATAAACTTTTCCCATAAACACGCCGTGGTTAGATACTTTGCAACCCCTAGAGATGGCTCAGTACAATACAATTTTGTTTGACGACATGACTTCAAACTATTCCAGTATTGTTTGTGTTGAGTGGCAGCCCAGGTGTCAATCTGAAGCTTTACCCAACACTTCGATACCGAAATAGCTGGCTCAGGGCCAATGAAGTCATGTAATGCTCCAGTGCGAGCTAACTCATCAGCCAATTCATTTCCAGCGATGGAAGAATGGCCAGGTACCAATACAAGGTGAACAGCGTTTGCTGAATTCAGATCCTCGATTTGAGTTCGACAAGCGATAACTACCTTGTACCTAGAGTTGACCTAAGTAAGTGCTTTAATAGCAGCCTGGCTATCTGAACAGAAGTATAGGGTAAAAGGGTATAATGCGCCCCACCGGGGCAAAACGCCCCCCTTCATTTGCTAGCGATTCAAGCGCTATTCGCATGCGTGATCGATTAGGAACCGTAAATATTGAAGAATAATTGCCATCAAGCGGGTCCATTAGTTGATTGGTACAGAAAAGCAATGAAAATATCAAAAAGTCTGAAATCTAGGCTTTTGGCGTAATATTTTGCCTCTTGTAAGCTGACTTCATTGCAAACGTAGCTAGTTCTGTCCACTTGTGTTATTTTACAACTTTCATGCAGTTGAACACTTGTTAAAAGACTCTCATAGGATAAGCATGTGGTGGAATTATTCCCTGGGACAGTTTATCACGGGACTGGACGTTTTTCTTTTGATGGGGCGTATTGCCCCGTTTGTTTTGAAAAGGCAAATTTTGAAACGTTTTCGAAAAACGTTTCAAAGCTTCCATATCCGCCCCTCCAAAGACAAAATCCGCATGCAACACTTCACTGACTTTAGGAACAACGATTTGCATTGGACAATAGATGGGATAAGGCGCCAGTTTTAGATTATATTCATATTATACCTGTTTACCCTATTACTGCCCATTACGTGATGCTGAAGTGCTGATTGCACTCCGCACATAAGAGCAAAGATTTCGGCCTAAAAAACGGTGCATTGTCTACCAAGTGAGTAAGACAGATACAGCTTTAGCTCATGAGAACAAACACCAGCACCTGCTCGACCTTCGAGAAGAGAGCCATCAGTGAAACATACGATGCCGTCTGAAATACTTTTTTTTTCAGACATCCAGATGTCCACTCTGGGAAGGGAATTTGGTGGAAAATGTCCTATATGGGAAATTATAAGCAATTGTAAGTTCACTTGGAGCAAGGACAATTTTGTCCCAATTCACCAAAAGTGGAAACAACGAGGTGTGTGTTGATGTGCGGTGCACAGGAGTTTTCTCTAGTGTCTTGTTGACCGAGTACCCGTAGACGGTAAGTGCAAGAAAGTGCTTCTTGTTTGAGATGAATGTGTAGTGGGACAACGTCGAAGAGAATTCTTAGCGCTGCCGTGGGAGTTGAAGAGAACGCTCCAGACATCGCCATTAAGTACATCCTTTGGAGATGGCCTAACTTTGATTGGATCGTTCTCATTTCACCCTTTTGCCACCACACAAGACATCCATAGGCCAAAACTGGCCGAACAACAGTTATGTAAATCCATTTGATATACTTGGGTTTTAGACCCCAAGTTGTACCAAAGGTTCGTCGGCATTACCCGAAGGCCATACAAGCTTTCTTGATTCTGAACTCAATATGAAGTGTCGAGGAAAGCTTGGAATCAAGAATAACTCCAACGTACTTTACCTGTTCAGTCACATCGATTTCAGAATCAAAGAGATGCAAAGGTCGCACGCCATTACGGTTTCGCCTTTCCGTAAAAAGAACAATAGATGTTTTACTCGGATTTGCCGGAAGGCCATATTGGCGACACCAACCCTCAACTACCTGAAGAGCGCTTTGCATGAGGTCGAAAAGGGTGCTGATGCACATACCAACTAACAATGTTAGGTAGTCGTCGGCTAAACCATAAGTAGGAAAACCGCTATTATTGAGTTGCCTCAATAACGTATCTGCTACGAGATTACACATCATTGGAAATCATTGGAGATATACCATGACTCCGTGCGGCTTCTAATATGGCATCGAAAGGCACGTTGTCAAAGGCACCCTCGATATCTAAGAAAACACCCGGACAAGACTGCTTTTGAGCGAATGCTTTCTCGATATCGTAAACAATCTTATGTAAAAGAGTCACAGTGGACTTACCAGATTGGTAGGCATGTTGGTTCACATGAAGAGGCACGTTGGCCAGATGAACATCACAGATGTGATGATCCACAATGCGTTCTAAGCATTTCAGAAGAAAAGAGGTCAAACTGATAGGTCTGAAACTCTTTGCTTTTTCATACGACGCACGACCCTTTTTTTGGAATAAACTTTACAGTAATATCCCGCCAGGATTTGGGAATATACCATGTAGCAAAACTGCAAACAAGTAGTTTTTTCAAAACATGTTTGAAATAATCAAATCCCTTCTGAAGCAAAATATAATAAATCCCATCTGCCCCAGGAGATTTGAAAGGAGCAAAGCTATTAAGAGCCCACTCAATCGATTCTATAGTTACAATACTCCGAGCCAAAGCTAAAGAATCATAACTACAAGAAAAGACATCAGGTTCATCCGAAGATGTAACATCCAGGGAAGTGTGTGCTGAATAAGCATTCCAGAACTTCCTCATCAGAGGAAGTGAAATCACCATTTGGCAAACGAAGTTCGTTCACCCGGAAATCCTTAGATTTTGCAAGGATTTTGTTCAACCGACTGACTTCACTCAAACTGGAAACATTTGTACAAAGGTTTTTCCAGCCGGATCGTTCAGCAGACCAAAAAGCTTTCTGCTAGGCCTTGCGAGCTGACTTGAATGCCTCCGATCCGAACGTCGTCTGTTCCAACTCTTTCTTTATTGTTTCCTGAGTTTCGCCAGATCAGCGTTCCACCAAGGGGTTCCTCTTGTGATCTTCACAGACCGTAGAGGGCATGTTCCTTCAAAATCATCTAAATAACTTGGAGTGTCAATGGATGGTGAGTATCCATGAAATATGGCCGCAACCAAATCAGTAAAAAGATCCCAGTTTGTTGACCGAGGATTCTTGAAACGGATTCTTTGCGAAGTAACATTGAAATGTTCAAATAAGATGTAGCGATGGTCAGATAAAGATTCTTCATCTGACACATGGCAATCGATCAGCTCGTGACTAATTCTACTAGAGCAAAGCGTTTATCTAACACTTCCACTCTAGCAGATACCATGAGGGTTGGGCGGTTGCCTATGTTAAGTAATGCAAGATCTACTAAGTACTCTACTTAAGTACTCCATCAAATTGGAACCTCTCAAGTTAATGTCTGAACTGCCCAAGATGATATGGCGAGCATTAGCATCACTGCCAACAATTAGCGGAAGGCCTTTCAAAGTGCAGTATGCGATGACTTGTTTGAAAGCATCCGTTCATCATGCGGCAAATACACCGAACAATAGACGTATGTATTTCCTGTTGAGGTTTCCAATAGATACATCAATTGTGATAGCACATAAATCTCTGGTGGTTAGTTCAGAGATGAGTATAGCAACTATTGCGTTGTTGACAAGCACATATGCTCGAGGAATGACACGCGAGTTTGCCATTGCATGTTTACTGAAAGCAGCAACACCGGGTTCACAAGGTTTCCTAGATAGAAATTCCCCTTACGATAGAAAGGTTCTTGTACTAAGGCCACTTGGGCTGTACCATTTTGCATAAGTCGGCAGAGATTGATCGTTGCTGTTCTTATATGCTGAAGATTGATCCGAGCTATCCTAACCATAGCCACTACCCAAACTAGATAAGATTTAACTCTTCGCAATAACAACACAACAAAGAACAACAGCAATAAAACCAGATCAGTATCGTTTGGAAAACGCCAAAGGCGAGGATACACTGAATTAACTGTGTAAATCGCATAATGCGAAACCATATAGGGTAGAAGCTTCAGTTTTGGCCAGTCCGGAGTTTTGGCCATAGTGCGGTATTGAGCCTGTTGCGATCTCAATCGGCGTAAATTTATTTTTTACTAGTAGATCCTAATACAATATGATGATTACAGCTGTGAAAACCACACATTTTGATTAAAAACTGGAAGAAAAAAATATATTTCTTTAAAAAATCTGCTCCCATATATCTATTTTGGCCAGGGTGCTTCTAATTTGGCCACTCCCATAAAAAATACACGTGATTGGCCAAAATAGAAACCAAACTTAAGAATATGGCCAAAACTGCGGCAGAGCTTCTATTTTGGCCAGTGCCACTTTTGATACAAAAATCAAGTATTGGCATGATTTCTGCATTTTTCCTTCAAAATATAGATTGAAACCTTTCTTTTGACGCATTGGTTGTTTTCATAGGATTATTGATTATTTTTATAAAAATGATTTCCCTTAGACTGGCCAAAACCGGTGCCCGCACCCTAGGTGAAAGTTTAAACTAATTAACAACATCCTCATTATCCCGCCCTTATTTAGCCTCAAGTGAGACTAAAGAAGGGCAACTGATGGAATCGGAGAAACACAAGGTCCAATGCACCATTGCTCCGGATAGCGCAGTAAGGGCGCCCTGGTACTCCACAGGCTCTTTTAGCGATTAAGATTTTATTAGATCCCCTAGCCATTAAATCCTAGGCACGGTAAGCATCTAGCCGCATCACACCATGAATTAGGGGTCACCTGTTGATGGACTCTTACCACCGGAACAGGCGGTCCGTAGTGCTATTCTTAGCAAATTGAGACAATCGCTACCGACACTACACAGCTATCTAGGCTGACCGAGAAAAGAAGTTAATATTGATGATCAACTTCATACAGGCTCTAACAGCCGTGAATGGGGTATGGGGAGGATGTCCTGGTTCCAAAAATGGGAAATCTGAAATAGCGGCATTAACTCTAAAATGGCGGCCAGAAATTAAAGGAAAGTGGCTATGTTATGGAATGGGGCCGGCATTGGCGTATCTAGGATTTTTTTTCCTAGGGATTGCCAATTCATCTGATTTGCAAAATTTTGAAACCCTGCCTTCTAGATAAATGTGAAATGTTTAAACTAATGTGGATTCGTGGTCGTCCGGCTAGTGTCACCAAGCATTTAGTCGCATCGTGCTAGGAGCGCGGGTTCGATTCCCGCCGCAGCTGTCAGGGAAAGTTTTCGGCTGTGCCACTGGGCGTTGCATGCTAGTCCGTTGTCTAGTGTCGTGCTTCCGTCAAAGAGTGAATAGCTCACTGGAAGTACTAAACGTGTCCGTGTCCGTGTCTTTAATATTGCATTTTTGTGCAACTAAAACTCAGTGAATCTTGGAAGCTACAAAATCTCCACAAAATTAAGGTTAATACACTTCTCATTGGCAAAGTGAGCATACATAAGCTTTTATCTGACGCATCAGCGTAACAGGAGATTTGTATTTTCGTTTAAAACTTCACGTTCACCATGACCAACCTGTTTGTTTTATTGCATGCGAACAATCATTTGTATATAACAATAATTTTCCAGAACAATTGTAAGAATTAGGAATACTTAAAAATATAAATCAGGATACTCATTTGCATTTCAGGTTTGAACACAACATTAATAGTGATAGTCTTTTTGTTGTATTAGTTGAAAACTACAACGACCACTTGTCAATATTTGACTGACAAATTGTTAGTATTATTAAAAGACAATTATACCGTCTTTGACCTTACGGCCTCTACAGACTGAACAGTACAAACATTTGACAACGGACAACACATATAACACCCAGTGGCCCAGTGGGAAATTTTCCGTTTGACGAAAAGTTTTCCCCGACTGGAGCGGGAATCGAACCCACACTCCGAGGCTTACGAGACACCTAAACGACTGACGCCGCTAACCGCTCGGCCACGAAGCCCACATTCTTATAAATTACAAAATTTTCACAAGGTACGTAAATTACAGGAAATTTGTAATTTCTGAAAAACAAATTCTTTCGGCGATTTGTCAAATAAATTGCCTGACAATGTATTTGGAAATTGTTTTACAATTTGTTGTACAATTTAGATCCCTGTTGAAAATTCCTCAGTAATTCCTTTGGATTTTGGAAATTTCTTTGGTAACACATTTGGAATTTCTCACAAAAAACCTCTGGACATTTGTTTTTGGAAAATGTCTATGTCAATTCCTTGTGGATTTTATTCGGTATGTACATTTTTTTGAATTTCTTTATCATTGTTGTAAGCAGATGGTCATGGGTTCGATCCCAGCCCCGGCACTTTCGTCAGTTGCTCTTTTCCCCTGAGAGTAGATGACACTGACCCTCTTCTGAGCCCTTGGCTCAAGCGGACCCGGATACTTGGAAATCGGCGAACAGCAACTTATTATGGACTCCCAATCGAACTGAAAATAGGAACAACCAACAGACACACATCAACATCCTCGTGCTCATCATTCTACCATGATAGGGTAGAAAGTGAAAGTAGCGCGAAAAGCAACCAGTTATCGATACAGTACAATAATATAACACATTCAGGCTCTGTACAAAAGTGGAAGTGCAGCTGCCAATTGGAATCGCTCACGTAGTGCCCTAGTGGACAAAAGAGCTGTAAATTGGGGTGTGGATATGAATAAAAAAACTTCTTTGATTATTACTTAGGGAAGTATTTCTGTAATTCCTTTGGAAATATCACCAACAAATATCTTATAGATTTCCTTCGGGAATTTCTTTAAAAAAGCCTTCGAAAATTCTTTTGAGCATTTCTTTAGAATTTGCACAAATATTCCTTAAAAATATGTTTTTTTTAAATTTTCTTAATTTTTTTTAAGAATTTCCTTAGATGATTTTTCCAACAATTCATTTGAGAATTTCTCCGGCATGGTCTTTGGAAAATAGTTCTTTAGGAAACTTCTCACGTAATTCTTTGAGAATTCCAACCTAAAATCATTCTGCTCCTCCTCCTCTTCTTGGCGTAACGTCCTCACTGGGACAAAGCCTGCTTCTCAGATTAGTGTTCTATGAGCACTTCCACAGTTATTAACTGAGAGCTTCCTCTGCCAATGACCATTTTGCATGTGTATATCGTGTGGCAGGCACGAATATACTCTATGCCCAAG
Organism: Aedes albopictus; assembly: GCF_035046485.1. NCBI lineage: Eukaryota > Metazoa > Arthropoda > Insecta > Diptera > Culicidae > Aedes > Aedes albopictus. The sequence continues at coordinate 70,413,519 of NC_085138.1, read as the reverse complement.
GAAGTCAAGGAAATTTCCTTTACGAAAAGATCCTGGACCGACCGGGAATCGAACCCGTCACCCTCAGCATGGTCATGCTGAATACCCGTGCGTTTACCGTGCGTTCTTTGGTAATATTTTTGAAAATTTGGAAGGAAATTTATTCGTTATCTCCTATGGAATGTATTTCGCCAACTTATTTTGAAATTCGATTCGACAAGTTGTTTTGAAAATCTATTTATTTCTGGAATTCCTTTGGCAATTATTGTCGAAATTTATTTGGAATCTACATGAGAAACTTCATATGTATTTTTTTTATAGAAACTAAAATGGTTTCTTTTCTATTTTGATATTTTTTTTTTATTCTTCATCACTTAACCTAATTTACAGCTCTATTGTCCACTAGCGCACTACGTGAGCGATTTCAATTGACAGCTGCACCTACAGTATTGTACAGCGCCTAGATGTATTCTATTATTCTTTATCGAACTGGTTGCCTTTCTGCTGCTTTCACTTCTCTACTCCATACATGGTAGAATGATAAGCACAAGGATGATTGATGGCCGATGTTCCTTTCCAGTCCGATTGGGGGTCGGAGTAGCAGGAGGTATGAGTAGCAGTTCGTCGATGTCCAGGTATCTAGGTCCGTTTGAGCCTTGAGGCTCAGAAGAGGATCAGTGTCAGCCACTCTCGGTGAAGAGCAACTGACGAAAAATTGCAAGTGCCGGGGCTGGGAATCAAACCCATGACCATCCACATATGAAGCGAACGTGTGACCAACTACGCCACGGGCCCCGGCTATTTCGAGAATTGTTCAGGTTTTTTTTTTTTGGAAATTTCTACAAGTTTTCTTTTGTCAATCTCTTCGCGAATTCCTTTGCAGTTCGGTTGGACATTTTATATTCAAATTTCTTCGGATATTGTTTTAAAAATAACAATTCCTATGTAAACTCCTTCAGTGGAAAAGATTTAAAAGGTATTTTCCTAACAAATTGTCGAAATGATTCCCAAAAGAAGTACTGAATTCCAAAGTAATTCACAATGGAATCGCCGAAGAAATTCTAGATTGTACTAGCTAAAGGAATTCCTATTGTACAAATTTCCGAAGCAGTTGGCCAACTGCCCATCCATGGCGCTCGCATTTCTTTTGTTCGAGTCTAACCGAGTCACTACCGCCATCTTGTTCACGGTTGGCCAAACGCATTGAGCGAACATGTTTCCGTGACTATGATTTGATTCGATTAATATTCAAAGGGTTACGGGATCTATGACATTTGGTCGAAAGACATTTAGTCGAATGACGTTTGGTCGAATGACATTTGGTCGAAAGTACATTTGGTCGAACGGACATTTGGTCGAATGGACATTTGGTCGAAAGCCATTTTTTGGAAAAAGAAGCATATGACATTTAGTTGAATGGACAGTTCGTCGAATGGACATCTAGTCGAAAGGCACTAACTGATGGAAAGGGATGTAAGTGGAAAATAATATTATGGATTTCGGTATCATAATTATTTATATGTTGATGAACAAGCAAGCCTCGAGCTGAAAAAAAATCATCATTTTGCAACTTGTTGCATAAATAACCATTTTGGCTCGCGTTCAGTTCATATGCAACACTGCGTCATAGAATAGCCAATGTTTAAGGACAAACGTCTTGAAATCCCACTTCAACAGTGCATCAGAACTTCAGACGCACAATTCTCAAGAAGCAAGCTTCAAACAACAGTGCATTTTATAATGCTGTTTTTGCTCACTTATAATAAGCTTCAAGCAAGAAGATCAGGTGCGCTGGTTTTGTTTACGAAGAGATTTGTACACCAATCTGTCCTTAAAAGAAGGAAAATATCCGATGAAAAAGTCTGCAGCTATAACATCCAAATATCAAACGGAATAACAGCTTGTATTCAAAAGGAGAAATTGCTTCTGAAACATTCAGTAGTTGGTACAGGAAAACGCAATGAAATAAATAAACGTGAAAGAATAGCCTATGTTTCAAAGAAGGAAAAATTCATGATAAAAAGACAGCAACCATAACATTCAAACATAGTACAAATACAAATTTTGAAAGAATAGCCTATGTTCAAAAGAAGGAAAAATCACAACCATAATGTCCACTCTTCGCTCTCAGCACAAATAATATACTTGAAAGAACAGCATATGTTGAAAAGAAGGAAAAATATTTGATGGAAAAGCCAGTATGTTATACACAAAACGCAATGAAATGGTGAAACTGGAAAGAAGAGCCGAAACCTACACTGCACTAGAATGCTTGCTTTTTATGTTTGATATAATCAAACACGATTGAATTGCTATACGACTTAACGTCCATTCGACCAAACGTACTTTCAACCGAATAAGTTCAGTAACATATAAATTATGATACCGAAATCTATAAAATTATTTTCCATTCAAAACTCTTCATCAGTTAGTGCCTTTTGACCAAATGTCCATTCGTCGAATTGTCCATTCGACTAAATGTCATATGCTTCTTCTTCCAAAAAATGGGTTTCGACCAAATGTCCATTCGACCAAACGTCATTCGACCAAATGTCATTCGACCAAATGTCCTAAATCCAAAACAATTTGCGTTGAGCAGTGTGTACTGGTATCAAATGTACCTTTATAACGTAGATTTAGAAAATAGCTGCCTTTTTGTATTTTTGTGTGTCTAGTGGATGAGAGTAACTTTCACAAGTTAAGAACAAAAAATGTTTCGCTAGGTTAGTTATAATGTACCGTACACTGTTCAATTTACTGTGCAAGTAATAAAACTGAATCATATTGAAGAAAATTTATCTGAAACTAGCTGTCCCGGCAAACTTTGTCTTGCCGTCTTGGGGTGATTTGACAACTATTGAGCTCGAAATAGCACCGCACTCTAGATTGATTTCATTTCGATCGTGTTGATTCACTTGCCAGCTCATGGAAAATCAGTACCTACTTTATCATTTTTGTTACTTTTCTTGTTGATTTTCGTAACTTTTTGTATATATAAACACAGTCACCATGAATACGAATCGAACCGTGCAAGAGTCATGCTGAGCGGTTCATCCGTTCGTGAGTTTTGTTGCCTCAAAGGAACTTCAAACTCATTTTTATATAGGGTGCGGGCACCGGTTTTGGCCAGTCTAAGGGAAATCATTTTTATAAAAATAATCAATAATCCTATGAAAACAACCAATGCGTCAAAAGAAAGGTTTCAATCTATATTTTGAGGGAAAAATGCAGAAATCATGCCAATACTTGATTTTTGTATCAAAAGTGGCACTGGCCAAAATAGAAGCTCTGCCGCAGTTTTGGCCATATTCTTAAGTTTGGTTTCTATTTTGGCCAATCACGTGTATTTCTTATGGGAGTGGCCAAATTAGAAGCACCCTGGCCAAAATAGATATATGGGAGCAGATTTTTTAAAGAAATATATTTTTTTCTTCCAGTTTTTAATCAAAATGTGTGGTTTTCACAGCTGTAATCATCATATTGTATTAGGATCTACTAGTAAAAAATAAATTTACGCCGATTGAGATCGCAACAGGCTCAATACCGCACTATGGCCAAAACTCCGGACTGGCCAAAACTGAAGCTTCTACCCTAGATAGATAGATAGATAAAACCACTTCGAAATTAGAAATTGAATAAACGTTTCTGTTTGTATAGATCATGGTTTTTCAAACTGTGGGTCACGACCCCCCAGGGGGGTCGCCGGTGTTCATCCAGGGGGTCACGAGGGGCAGTCGAATATTTGATTGTAACAGACAACAAATGGTGGGTCGCGAAAAGTTCGTCTGCTAGCAAAAGGGGATCACGCACCTGAAAGTTTGGGAACCTATGGTATAGATTATACTACTCGTTTTGTCTTTGCGCCTCCACTACCTTTTTTCTTTTGAGCAGATGAATTCGAACTAATTTCGGAACATGCCAATTGAAGTTAGAGTGTCGTTCCCTATTTTCAACCCAGGTAAGCGTGTTTCGAGGGAGAATGGAAAAACCAGACCCTTGGAATTTCTCTGGCCGGGCTAATTTATTCCTGAGACAGTTTTTCGAAGAGGGGTGCTTAAGTTTTAGAAAATTGATAACCTTTTCTCTTTGAACGCACATATTGATAACTAAGATTAGCTCGGTATTTTTTGGTGAGCCGAGCGCATCGAGGTTAATCTGCTGTTGACAACTCAGTAAAAAGGTGGACAATACTGAACTCAGTGAAAATATACTGAGCTGGAATTTTGTAATCTAACTGTGTATGATTGGTCAAATTAGTTGCCTAAACCTATAGAAGATTTTGACTTCTTTAAACTTTTTTTAACTCAATACCGACAACGTAAGAGAAAGGTGTATGAGAGTTTACTGGACAACCTGCTAGTTGAATTACTCGTCCCTTTTTGCTATTCTTTCCTCGGCATTTCATTCTTTTGCACCTTTTCCGCGCTGCTATGGTCTCTGTATACTCAACTCACCTTATACCTTGTTGTTGATGTATGGAACCGTCGTCGTCGTCGTCGTCTTTGTCGTCGTCACCTTCGGGCTAAACGACTTACCCACTACAAGGGGCAAGGTAGTCGGCGGCCAACCTAGCTCCGCCGCGCGATCGGGCAAAGAGTGCTGCTAAGCGATGTGAGAAAAGAAGGATAGGTGGAAGAAAAGAGTACCACACCACCAGCAAGAGTTTTGCAAGTCTTTCCCATTCCTTTCCTGGCGGGCGGGCGCAGATCAGTTCGGGGCGCGCACCGGAGAACATATTAGTCATCCACGTTGATCGTTTTGTGGGGGATCGGATTTTTTTTTTTGTAATCAGCGTGGAATTTTCGAATCTGGAACAGTGATTGAGTGACGTCACAGCTACGTTCGATTCGAGCGTGGTTTGATCGGTAGTTGTTACTGTCGTTACCTAATATGTGCGGTTGAATGGATTGAAGAAGCGGTTTGCGACGGATATGCACAGAAGGAACGCGATCTTCGTATAAGGTACCAATCAAGTGCGGGCTATTGTGTTACCACTTCCTTATACCGACTACCGGTTTGATTGACGGTCGTGGGTCTTGGGTGATTCATATTCATAAGAGTGTGCATTCTGAGTATGCAAATGATATTAACTGCCGTTTTTTGTTTTGTTCTCTGTCTCCCACGCAGATTCAAAGTGTTGGTCGCCGAGTAGCGCTTGAAGATCGAGATGGACGAGTCTACGTCGTCCAGTAATGACCATTCCGCCAGTGGGGATGGTTACGCGTTCAAAAATGAGATATCGCTTTCGATTGGAGAAGACGATCACAACTCGGGCACGAACAGTACGGCGATCCCGACGCCTTCACCACGACACGTTGAAGTGCCCGTGGACGACAGCGAATATACTTCGCTGAAGGATAGCAAACAAAACGGTAACGGTATGAGCGGACTAGATAATCCGGCTTTCGAGCCAGAAAAGGAGAAACGACCTTTGAGTTCTTTCGGGCACTCGGGGGAGAAGTCACTGGGAGCTACCTCGATGAACGGCAAGGCTAATGGAGAGAAGCCTTTGGCCGAAGCGGTCAACTTGGAACTGTTGAACATGTCCAAGCCAGCGAATGGGCACCAAAATGGATCAAGTGCCCTGCCAGTTAAGAAGGACACCGAAGTCGACATTGGAGACCCATACGATGAGTATTTCGTACCGGTGAACGAACACCGAAAGTTTATGAGGTAAGTCATTCAAACATATTTTGGGAACTTCAGGTCACTTCCCTCCTTTTGGAATTAATTGCCTTGAGTTCGAAATCGTTCCTAATCTGTTTGTCTATGTCGACACACTGCAATCCAATCATTCCACGGTCATCAACACTACCACTGCAACTACCACTACTACTATCATAACTACCGCAATCATCGCCGTCACTTCAATTGTGGTTTCCTCCGAGTACCCTAATATCTCTTACGTATATCGTGAACAATCTAGCGTCTCGTTCCAAAAACCGCGTCGGCACGCGTACAGTCAGCATGATCGGGGTGTAGACTACACCGGTCACTCCGTCAATGAACCGGTACACGGAACCGTGGATTATAAGCATTGGACCAAGATCACGAGGTACCCCCTTGTTCTTTTTCTCACTGTCTCAGAAGCAGAGAGCGACATTATTTAACAACCATCAATATAATCCAACAAATATTTATCACCAATGTATTCCATTTATCCACCCCTAATATCGGAGGTACCCAAGGGCCAAGGAACTGTGGCTAACATTTGCCGTCACTTTGCGGGGTCACTAATCTTTGTCACCACGATGAACCTTCGCTTTGCTGAAGGCAAGCGGATGTTTTGTCTGTAATCCCTACCCATCACTAGCTGCGTCATCTAAATGTGTATCGTTAATGTCGGGGTGTACCTCGTCAACGAATTCCACCACCAAGTCGTGCGCCCTAACCCATGATAGATAGCTTTCCCGTGACAGGTAACGTCTACTCTAGCCCTTGAACTGCTTGGTTTTCAGTGCATCAATAACGCTTCTCCGGCTCGCAGGGATCCGCAAGTACCGCATGTATGCACATTCATATCCATTATTGTTGAGTTTTTCGGCGACCCATTAACCTCCGTAGACTGTTTCGATTGCTGGTAACTTTTTCGCGTGACCTTTTTGGGGTCTCGGTATCTGATTAATAAGTTGTTACATCACCTTAGGTGTATTAAAAATCCAAGATGCTCCCAAAAAGGTCTGTGATCTGTACATACCCATTTGTCTCTGACCGTATAATATCCAGAGTTTGTAAATATCATGTATAAATCCGTTCAAACGAAGCCTTCCGCCGTAAACGCTCCCTAATCAACCACCTTGCGATTCTAGAGGCGAGAAGCTGTACGTCACCAAGGACAAGCGCGAGAAAAAGAAGAAAAACTGGCTCTGCTGGGTGCTAGGTCTGGCCGTACTGCTAGCAGTGATCATCATTGCCATCCTGGCCGGATCGGGTAAAATCTTCAACGAGAGCCCTACCCCGGTGGAATCCCGACAGTTTGCCAAAGATAACCAGATAGCTACGGCGGGAGTGTTTGGTTCGGGATCACCGGACAACTCCCTGCCCCGACCGCAGAACAAAACCACTTCGACGGAGTATCCTTCGACGATGTCCCCGCCGGGGTCTACGGTGCCACCCGTTCCGCCGACTACCGAGGAGAACATCGTTTACGTGCCGAACACTTTGGAAGGGCAGATTACGCTTACGAACTTGGAGTTTTTGGATGACTACCGGGATCCAAACAGCTCGGCGTACAAAGTGCTGGCCGCTGAACTGGAAGAGGAAATCAGAGACAGTTTGGATGTTCCTGGATCACGTGATGAAATCTTTGTGAAGATCATGAGTTTGAAGTAAGATGATTGTTTTTATTCTAAGAATTTATACGCTAAGAAACTTTTGTTGTGTTTCAGACCGGGATCCGTAGTTGTGGATTATCGCGTGAGCTGGGCCAACTCAAATGCTTTGAACGTTGAGAGTATGAAGGAACGACTGACTAACTATTTGGATGAGAATCAAAACTATTTGTCTACCTACATCGTTCCGGTGAACACCATTCGGGTGGCGCGACTTCCCGATCTCTGCTATACCGGTCCTTCGGAGATGGGGTAAGTTGAAACAATGAGACTGTTTGTTATGCATAGTGCATTGATTTATGTTTTCCATAATTCTAGATGTGAGCATGCTTGCGAGTTCAACGCCCGTGTCGGTGACTTTGTTTGCGTTTGTCCCAAGGGAATGCTGTTGAACAACGATGATGGTAAATCGTGTTATAGGCCGGTACCTGCACCACAACCTGAACCAACTGCTGAACCTGAACCGGACAGTAAACCAGAGCCAGAACCGGCGGGAGAGCCATCAAGTGAACCAGAACCTTCCAGCTCACCTGAACCTGCTAGTGAACCTGAGCCTTCAAGTTCTGCAGAGCCGGAACCATCGAGCGAGCCAAGCAGCGAGCCAGAACCAGCCAGTGAGCCGGAACCCGCTAGTGAACCGGAGCCTGCTAGTGAACCTGCTAGTGAGCCTGAGCCTGCTGGAGAACCGGAACCAACTAGCAAACCTGAGCCTACTAGCGAACCAGAACCCGCCAGTGAACCGGAGCCTGCTAGTGAACCTGAACCTGCTAGCGAACCTGAACCTGCTAGCGAACCGGAACCAACTGGTGAACCGCAACCTTCCAGTTCTTCCAAACCGGAGGCTACCACTGTTTCTTCCGGAAAGCTAATACATGCGTCAACTCCAGCGAGCGAGCCTGAGCCCTCCAGCGAACCAGAGCCAACAAGTGAACCCGAGCCAGCTAGCGAGCCGGAGCCAACCAGCGAACCCAAACCAGCCAGCGAGCCCGAACCTGCCAGCGAGCCCGAACCTGCTAGCGAGCCTGAACCTGCAAGTGAGCCTGAACCTTCCGGCGAACCTGAAGCTACAACATCAAAACAATCCTCCTCTGGTCACTCAGGTAAACTTCAAATCGCAGGCATTGCCTCCTCCACGACCGAACCTGAACCAAAGAGCGAGCCCGAGCCTACCAGCGAACCGGAACCAAGTAGTGAACCAGAACCTACCAGCGAACCGGAAGCATCTAGCGAGCCGGAGCCATCCAGCGAACCCAATCCAAAGAGCGAAGTAGAAGAAATCAAAGCCACTACCTCGAACCCTAGCAGCACGGCCGAACCCTCCGCCGAGCCTGAACCTGAACCACCAAGCGACGATGAACACCACTCATCAACCGTTTCCAGCCTAGGCAAGCTCCAGTCATCCACGGAACACTCCACCCACCCAACCGAAGAACACACCATGCCAGATTTCATGATTGCTGATCTTGACGCAACCAAACATTCGACCAGCACTGAGCCCATATCCTCAACCTCTCCACACTCCACCGCTGGCGAAACACCGGCTCCGGTAACGGAAACGATCGAAGATGACGTTCCACAGCCCACCACCGGCGCTTATCTGATCGCAGCCAAAACTACTCCCGCAACTGAACCGATGAACGTCTTCGATGCTCGATCGCTCGAACACAACTCTTCGACAACAGCCGTGGAAAACTCCGTCTACGCCACATCTAGCCCAATTTCGCTCGAACAGTGGCGATCTTCCACCAGCTTCTCTACCACAACGGAAGCTTTGGAACAGCCGAAGGAGCACGACGAAGATATGTCACCATTCCTGCCCAACATCGAATCGTCTAGTGCCAAGACCCGTGGATCGTACGCCGTGACGGAAACAATTCTTGAAACCGAAACAACACCAACTTTGCTGACTCACGTCGATCAGTCACCGTTCTTGCCGGAAATTGAACAAAACGCCAGCTTGGTGAAGTTTTTACACGAGGGTTTGGACCGTCAAGTTGATGGATTTGATAACGACTCACAGCAGCAGTATTTGGAAGTGTTGCCACTGTCCAAGGAAAGCGATCGCAATGAATACAAGAAGCAGCTGGATACCGTTACCAAGACGGTGTTTGTGGCAACTACTATTCGCACTTACGCTCCAACAACTGATTCACTGGAAGATTTGATCACGGCTGCCAGTTCAAGGAACATTGTCGAACAGACAACCAACAGTGGTGGCGAGGAGGAACTGATGGCGACCAGTACAGAAAAAGACGTAGAGGACACAACACTAGGGAAAATGGGTGCTGTTGCAACCACGACCGAGAGGGAGAGTGCTCGGCTCGAACAATCCACGGAACATGTAGAAGAGAAACCGACTACCACGGCAGAGAACGAAACGACAAACTCATCGCCGAAAGCAGAGGTCGAGGAGATCGGTACAACCGAAAGTGAACAAGCGGAGAAGGCAACAACTGTGGTGATGGATGATTCTAAAGACGATACTCCAAAAGGCGATGTGGAATTGGTAGCGACTAACGATACAGCGGAAAAGCTGACGGCAACGGAAGCTGAAGAACCGACGACGGAAAAACATGTAATGGAAACCACCATGGGCGAAACAAAACTGGAATTAGAGGAAGAACGCGTAACCGCTTCCAAAGATGAAACCGAAGAAGTAACTGACGCTGTTAGAGAAGACACAACGGAGAAGCAAGCGAAAGCTTTGGTAGAAGCCACAAGCCACAAAGACGTCGAGGAAACTACTGTTCATGCTGTAGTGAATGCGTCTTCAACGACTACCGAACCAAGCGGAAACGCGAAACTCATGGAAGAATCAACCGTTGAAACGAAAGAACCACCAACAACGGCTTCGCCAACGACAACACCCACTGCCACAAGTGACCTAACCACGACAGTAGCCGCGACCACGACTGAAGCCACTTCGACGACTCCTGAAGCGACAACCACAACAGTTGTTGCCACTTCTACCACCGAGACGGCAACTTCACCAACGGCTCCCACAACCACCGACAGAACCAAGACGGATTTTTTGGAGCGAACGCTACAAGATTTGGACCAAGATAACGACATTTCCGAGAATGACCTGAAAGTCCTTCCCCTGGACAGGAAACCGGACAAATTCGAAGAATCGCCGCCACCTCCGGATCCGTTAGCATCCACACAGAAGACAACCGTTGACCAGGAATCCAACTTCGAAACGACTACCGGTCATTTTTTAGGAGAAACGACGTTTCATTTGATTAGATCAGAGCGATCGAATGAAACGTCGTTAATTAAGTCGAGAAATTCTGACGATGACGACCTGAGCGAATTGGTGGCCAGTGCCAGCGGTATGTTTACCAAGTGCGCGGTCGGGCAGTTTGAGTGTGTGAACGGAACGTCGATCAAGGATGGTAGCTCGTGTATTCAGAAATCGGAACGGTGCGATTCGGTGTCTCACTGTTCGGACAATTCCGATGAGCAGGATTGCGAGCGGTTGGGATGCCCGGGACACTTCCAGTGTAAGGACGGTTTCTGTCTGGCTAGGCAGCATGTGTGTGATGGAATTACTCATTGCAATGATGGAAGTGATGAAGTTGAGTGTGATCAGCTGCAGTGCAACTTTGATGAAATATCGTGCGATGCGAGTGGACGGAAGGGGCCGTGTTTGCCAGCGCAGTGGAAATGCGACGGACTGGAACAATGTGCGAATGGGTTCGACGAAAGCGATTGCCCGGATACGTGTACCAATGATCAGTACTTCTGCGTTGGGCAGCGAAAGTGTATTCCGGAAGCATGGCGGTGTGATGGAAAGTCGGACTGTACCAACGATGAAGACGAACGACTGTGCGACTGTCCGGTGGATAACTTCCGATGCAATACCGGTGGATGCGTTCCGAGTGCATACGTTTGCGATGGGCAACCACAGTGTCCGGACCTGTCGGATGAGTGGGGTTGCTTTAGTTTGGAAGAAAGTAAGTTGAAGATCCGCGTGGAATCAGAGAAACTAAGTCCGGTTTGTGCTGATAATTGGTCCAAGGAGTTATCGGACGCCGTCTGTGAGGAGTTGGGCTATCTACAAGCCAAGTCATACTCGATCTCGAACGAAACGGGTGGGGATGCATTTTACAGATTTGTGGGAGTGAACAGTACCAATCTGTTGAGAAGTTTGGCGTTAGCCACCAGCTGTTCCGAAGGCTTGGTGAACATCGACTGCGAACTTTATCGTAAGTATTGAAATACACTATGTCAGTGTGTAGCATTAATTCTTCGATTGGATTATGTAGGTTGCGGTAGTGATAGAATTACGCCTATCACGGATCAGCGGATCGCTGGTGGACTTCACACAGACTCCAATCAGCTTCCTAGTCTAGCCTTAGTCTACAGCAATAACGCAGCCATCAAGTGTACTGCTAACATATGTAAGAATGTTTGTCTTCCTAATCATATTCTCAAATATAATCGGTGTTGGTAATGTTTCAGTATCTCCTCGATGGGCACTTGCAAGCTACTCCTGTATGATGGGTAAAACGGAGTTCATCGACAACCGGAACATTGCTGAAATGAACTGGAAGTTATTCGCTGGAACTTCCCAGTTCAACTTCACCATGATCAGAGGAAACAATGCCAACAGTTCTTACCAAGTTGTTGATGTTCAGAGGATTGTTCCTTATCCTCAGGTATGCATGACTTACTTTACATTAGTTCAAAGCAGATCTAAACCCACTATTTCAACAGGCCAAATACAAACAATTCCTCTACACCGGAGATGTCGTACTGCTGCGACTGACCAAGCCTCTCCAGTTCAATGAACAGGTCGGCAGTGTCTGCCTAGCAGGTGACGCCACAATCGATCCGGATCAGCTGTGTCTGACCGCTGGCTGGGGTGCAGATCCATCGGCCATAACCACTACCGAACAGTACCTCAAATATCTACCAGTGCCAACGATACCGGCTGATAAATGCAACTCCAGTGAGCACTACAACGGTTCCCTGACGGACGATGCCATCTGTGCGGGTTTCCTCAGCAGTAGCAAAACGACTTGCTATGTGAGTTTCGATAATATTAGGGTACATGCAACAATGACCAACTTCACTCAACTTTCATTACAGAACGACGAAGGAGCTCCGCTGATGTGCCACGTGGAACGAACCGGACAGTGGCTGCTAGAGGGTGTTCTCAGTTACCATGGGAACTGTGGCAAGCGGCCACATCCAGCGATTTACAACTCGATTACCTCAGGCATTGCGAGCTGGATCCATAACACGGTTGGCAACGATCTGATGTTCATGAACGGCGACGGTCTTAGAAGTGGTAGTCGAACAAACGGTACTGAGCCAAGCAGCACACAGCCAACTACTCGGTAGGCGTTCCGAGTTTGACAGTTACATTTGGCTGCGTGCGTGCTTGTATTTTATGTAAATATTGCGTGTAATATAGATCGACGAGAACCGGATGAGAACAACAGTTTTCGTGGGAGGAACGTCTCCGGATGGAGATGACTTTTGAAAAAGTGTATTTATAGTTAGATAGTAGCATGTAGAAAACCGAGAGATGCAGCGTAGCCCTGCTGCGTCTTTTCTGTTTTCAACTAATAAAAGAACCCGTCTGATGAAGAAGAAAAGAACCTAGTCACAAAAGCCGATTATTTTGTGCCAATACCTTGAAGTGGAAATGAGTAATCTCTGCTTTTCATGTAATGAAAACCGCATTCGGAACTAAGAAAAGTCCCGCAATATTAATCAAATACGTGTTTTCAGTTGTAATTTGGAATAAGTAAACGATGACTGTTTCAAAATTATTCATTGTTACCATTAGTCATGGGGTCCGTTCTGTACTTCGTGTAGTGCTTCCACGTAATCATTATTTACAAAATGGATAAATGTTTTGGTTGTAGATTTTGTTCGTTTCAAGAAAATAGAGAGAAACGAATAAACCAGATTTTTGTTTGGTCTATTACTTTTGGATATGAGTTAAACAGAAGCAACACGTGATTTATAGAAACGGGAATCCTTTTTCGTGGGAGAGTCCCACATGAAGAAATCTGTCCAACTAGACACTAAAATCTCATTCTTGTATTTTATTTACTTTATGTTGCTTGACTTGCGTGTAAATATGAATCTTATGCAAAATTATTAAACACTTGGATTGCTAATAGCGGTAACTGTTGAATGTAAGAGTAAGATTCGCAATACTTGTAAAGCATAATCAAAAGAAGTGCAGAATTCGGATACGATTAGTTTTTAGAGAAATAAACAAGTGTAGATTCTTTTAATTGCAATTTAATACCCTAGGAAAGTAGGAACCAATTCCAATTGAACAAATCCATTTATTCTGTTTCTTATCATAGCTATTATCAGCACTGTGTAATATCTGTCTCCCGATCAATGTACTGTTTTGTGTTTTCTTACCCTTGTATATGATTAATACTCAATTTACATCACAGAAAAAAAAAATAAAAACCGTGCAGAAGTTTACCATTTACGGTTGAATGAGGACCATGCACCTAGTTTTGGTTTTGCAACGATTGAGAATCAGTAAAGAGCAGATCGATATTTTAATGTTATGTTTGTTAAGTTCTATAGTATTCTTCGAAAATTTCCTTTAAATTGCATCCGTTTCGTACGGCTCATGAAGTTTGAGAATCTAAGGTCTTTTAGCCCTTCCCAAATCCTTTCTTCCTATCATCATCTCCTAATCGGTTAGATCCGACTGCGCATTGCTAGGATTCATCGTCAAGATGATAAACTCCGACGCACGCTTAACATATATCGACTGGAAGACGCTGCGGTGTAAAAGCCCTTCGTCGAGGAGCTAGAGAACCGTGCTGTGAATATTCCAGAAGGTGGAAGCGTAGAAGATCAATGGAGCGCCATCAAGAACGCCTTCATCGCCCCTGACGAGAATAATATGGGTGAGCTACGCACCCGGAGAAAGCAGTTATAGAGCGAGCGAAAACACGAGGAGCCAAAGCCGTAACCCGTCAGCGCTTTTCGGCTCTCGAGAAGGAAGAAGCGTTTCACTGTAGACGGGACAAAAGAGCGTGAGCGGACTCCTTAGCCGACGAAGGCGAGAAAGCCACAATCACCGGCTATATCCGTCTCCTCCACGTCGCCTTAGTGGGACTAAGATGAATGCTACGATGCCCGTGAAAGACACGTCTGTCTGGTAGGTACTGACCAGTTGAAATGCTGGTTCGAGCACTTTGGAAACCTTTTTCAAGTGTCGGCCACGCCATCAACACCTCCGCATGATCCGCCACGCCAAGGGTTCGACGCATTACCCGTGTAAACACCGAAGTTCCATCAGTGCTGGAGATAGAAACAGCCAACCTTAGCATGACATCGAAAAGGGCCCCAGGGGTCGATCGCATATTAGCTGAGATACTCAAAGCTGACCCCGTAGAATCCGCACAAATACTGCATCAATTATTCTGCAACATATGGGAAACCGTGACATTTCCGCCCGATTGGATGCAAGGCGTCTTAGTAAAGGTACCCTAAAAAGAGTGACCTTACTGTATGCGATAATTGGCGGGGCATCATGTTACTGTGTATCGTTCTCAAAGTTCTCTGCAAAGTGTTTCTTAAACGGATTCAAAAGAAGATTGACGCAACTCTCCGACCCCAAGTAACAATTCAGAATCACTAGTAAGCATGCCATTTTAACAAGTGTTCTATAAAAGCGCCGACAGTTGAACAAGAGTATGTGTTGAAAAAAGTGTCGAATAAATATTTCATACAGCAAAAACAGCATTTTTGTTCATCATATTTTTGTTAATTGAACAACTAATCGAACAGAAGTTCAAAGAAAGTTGTTAAGGATCAATAATCAATAGTCAAATAGTGTTGTAATAATGTGCGAAGACAAGCTGTTTCCGACATATCAGATGCCGTTATTCCACATACTATTCACAGTGGAACAACCAGCTTAAACAGAGTTTAAGAACACTGCCTAAATCGTTTAGTTAAGCTGCTGATTAGCAGTGCAATAATATCACTTACTTACCATTGTTCGCCATGTTCACATTTGTAAACATGATTGTTGATTAGAAGCCTAATGAGAGCATCTGCGGCTACATATTATTTGACATCAAACAAGAGCCTTGCAACATCTCTAATTCATCAAATCACTCTTCAAAAAATATCACGACTCTCCTTTTAGTGTAGTACCAACGGAAGCAAAACTACCGAGCTTGAAAACGGCAGCTGACTCCTCTAACTATCAGCGTCGAGAAGTTTTCCCCCTGATGGTTCGTGACACGGCATCAACCTGTCAATCTCGACCGGGTTCATGATCCACTTTTTTTCCAAAGATTCACAAGGAGATAACATAATTTTCCTCTGTACACGAAATTGAAGTTCCGAACACAAAGAACGAATAACTTTATTGGGTGTGAGAAATGAAAATATGTATGTTTGAAAAGTCACCAAACTTACAAAACAACACCTCACCGTCGCTAAGTGCTACTATTAGGCTCCAGTAGCGCTGCTGATGATCAAAGCGTCGAATAGCAAACCTTAAGCGATGTTTAAGCAACGCATGAACGGCAGGGTATTCGGATCAATGTTTAAATACTGCTTCAAATCTTCCAATTCATGTAGTCCTGATTGGAGAAGAGCAGATGCAGACGCCAGTGAAGCAGTAGGTCCCGAGTTCGAGTCTTGTCATCGATGTGAGTTATATCATAAAAATGTGATTGAAATGCGTTAATATAGGTAAATATGGCCATAATTAGTTCCTTCAAATTATTCACATATAAAAATATATGTCAAAAGAAAAAAAAATATTTGTTTTCATTCATACAGCTATATTGAAGAAACGTTCAAGAAACTTTTTGGTAGCATTTGTTCAAACAAATGTAAACATTGAAATGATTGCCATATTTTGATTGCATTGTATTGGAATAACTCTAGACGAACATTTGAAAAGGGTCTATCTGCTTTGCGTAAACAAACATATTTTTGTCTTTGTAGGGCCCATCAGCATCCACAAACGCACAACAACACCCTTATCAGAAAGAGTGTTCTTCAAGCTATCAGATATGGGTGTTGATGTGCGTGGGTGGATGCAGATAGGCCCTGCAGAGACAGAAACATGTTTGTTTACAAAAAGCAGGTAGGCCCTTTTCGAATGTTCGTCTAGAATTATCGTTGAAAGCTTGTTATTATGAACCCAGCAGCTAATTTGCTATAATTGTTTCTAAAATCTTTATTAGACGATTATACAAAAAGACATCAAACAACGTGGTTTAATAAACGTTGAAGAAAAGTTTTGATATATATGTAAATAGTAAAAGGTTTAAACGTTGAACAACAGATGTTAAACGATGGCACGATCATTGAACAAACATAATATTCACAATGCTTATAGAACGGCTGTTGTTGAACAAGTTCTCCATTTCTGGGCTAACAAGAGTTGAACAACAGTTTCATCTCAACTAAACGCAATATAGTACGACTTAAACTTTAACAACGCTGCTTTGAGAAACATTTCTTAAACTAATAATTGTTTCTTGGGACGGCAGCAAGCAGGATTCCGTGTGTGGACTATATTGGCACGCTCCGAATCATCTTGGAGTAAATCAATGAATTCCAAGATTCTCTCTATCTGATGATCATTGATTACGAAAAAGCTTCCGACCATCTCAATAACGGAAACATGTGAGAAGCCCTCAGGCGCAAGGGTCTCTCTGAGAAAATCATCGGCCTCATTGAAGCACAATACAGGGCATTTTCGTGGCTGATGACGTTGCTCTCCAAGCTCAATGGCGCTCTGATATGCAGAGCAAGCTTGATAATCTTGCCAATCGCTCCTCGGCGGCAGGTCTTACCATCAACGTCAATAAGACCAACTCGTTGGATGTAGATACGGTCAACCTTTCCAGCTTCACGGTAGCTGGGCAAGCAGTGCAGAATGTTGAAAGTTTTCAATATCTTGGTAGCCAAATAGCGGCCAACCCAACTAACAATCACTCATTTTACAAGCACCTTTACGACGAATTGATTCAGCATGATGCCGAATAACATTTGGATTATTTTCAAGAGCAACCTTTGTTCGGGTTTCGTTCACACAAATTTGGAGAAACTATAAAGCATAGTGTTGTGTACCAACTGAACTATTTGTTGGTAAATCGTTTGACAAGTATACAGTAAAGCTTTTATTCAGCTTTAGCAAAAATGATAAAAAATAAATAAAATGCAAAATTTTTCAATTTCCACAAGAGTTTATGATTGGAACTTAAGGAGAAACTTCAGAGAACACAAACATGGCTGCCACAATGGCCGACTCAGTCTCCTACTCACGCTTTCAAGAGCACCAATCTTGAAAATTCGTAAACAAATACTCTCGATTTGGAAAAGCTGCCTCTTTTTGCAAGTGAGCAAAGCCAGGATAAACAAGTGCGGCTTAGTTTGATACTTCGTTCGTCAGATTTGTGCCTCTATAGTTTGTATGCAAAATTGCAATGGGATTTCTTGATGTTTCACCCCTATGCTATGAACAAATATTGTGAAATAATAACTACACATAAATTTACCTAAATCCAGATACGAACTCGAGACCCGTCGATTGCCAGCCGCATGCCTTCCTATCTGCGCCATCCTAGAGATGATAAATTCCAGCGTTCAAATCAAAACATAAACTTTACGTGGTTTAATAATGATCAGACTTCGACTCCTATTCAGCAGTGGTGAATTAGCACAGACATTATGGTTAATGACTGAACAACAGATTAATTCAGCTGTTGTTCAGTAAAAACCACGTGTTTTTGCATCATGTACTCTGAGTCGAAGTATGATGAAATGAAGGCGCTTATTTGACTTGTGAAAAACACAATAAACAGATACATGTGCCAATTTTTACATGAACTTAACAAGAAGCAGAAAAAAGTCTTGTTAAACTATGTTGTAAAGGAAATACTGCGAGTCGAATAAAAATCTTATTAAACGCTTGAAAAATGTTTTAAATTATTATTGTTAATACCAATACGAAAAGTTGAGCATTGGCTACTTTTTCAATTGAAATAGCATTTGTACAGTAATGTGTAAGGCATAATTTTAGTTCAGCTATAATTACTATTATAAAGCAACAATTCAGCATGCATGCTTGTTTGCGGCTGGCGATTGTTAGTTGGGAATGACGGCATCAAGATCGGCATAGGTGCACGGATCAAGAGGGCGTGGGCTGCTTTTGCGAGTTTAAGAAATGTATGAAAAAACAATCAGACTAGTCGACGCACCAAAACCCGAATTATCAACTCGAACGTGAAATCTGTGCTTCTGTACGCCAGTGAACCTTGGTGTGTATCAGTAGAGATTACTACACGACCGAGGTCGTCGCCCACTGATATCTGCGGTATATGAAACGTGCATGGTGGTCTCACAATTGGACCTCGAAGTGGAGCTCCATCGTCGATGTCATCAAAAGCCGACAGCAGCAGAAATTCGGGAGCAAAATTGGAGGTGGGTTGGCCACACTCTACGCAGGGGCGGGTACAAAATCTGCAAGCAAGCGTTAGATTGGAACTCTGCAGGATATCTGCAGGATATCGAGGCAGAGGCAGACCCGGAGGCTCATGGCGGCGGAGCCTCAACAATGAAATAAAGGAAAGCGACAGAAACTTGACCTGGCCACAGGGAAGGCGAGGACGGGTAATCGCCCAGGATGGAGATCTTTCAATTCGGCCTTCTGTACCACCATGGAGGCTCAGGAATGAAAATAAGGTTTTAGTGACCAAAATATAAAAAAAATAGTTCTTCAGTGTGTTTGTTTCAAATTTATTTGTCGTTTAGCGATTAAGGTATTAACTTTTATTGTTGTTTTACGCTTATTGTGTCGGATAAATACGTTAAGTTTAAACAGAGATTCATTTTAAAGTTTTGTAATAGTGTCACGGTATCACAGTTTGTTTCTAGAATTACAATTGTCCGTACAACAGTTTTTTGATCAAAATAATTTTTCATTCAGATGATCATAACTTTTTTATACATCAATCAAATACGCTGAAATTTTGATTAATCATGAACCATATATTAAAGCTCTATTGGTAAAATTTTGAGCGCGATCGAATAAGTTTTTTGAAAGTTATAGAGCTTTTAGTTAAACTTATAAGATTTTTGAACACATTTTTAAAACATTATATCTGAATATTTACACGATGAATTTTTTTCAATTTTTTTGTGATACAGCTTATATTTAAGGCTTTCATATGCAGCTTCGTTTTAGGTTTTATATTCACTACAAAAATATGAAAAAATCTGTATATGTTCTGAGTGACATTTGGAAATTTATCATATTTTGATCAATAGAAGTGCCAAGTGTTTTCAACGTTTTGAAACTCTCTTAATGTAATATTTTTATACAGGACCTACTAAACTACATATGCATAGTAGGTCCTGTGTATTTTTTGTTCAGTTAATGCACTTTTATTGGTGGAAAACATTTGGCAGATTATATGTGCAAAATATGGTAAATTTTTAAAAATCGTCAACTAAATAAGCACGTTTTTCACATGTTTTGTAGTAAGTATACAACCTTAAAAGTAGCTACATATGGAAGCCTTAGGTATCAGCTATAACACAAAAAAAAATGAAAAAGTTTCGTCGACTACATACTGAGATATAATGTTTTAAAATTGTTTTCAAAAATCTAATAAGTTTTTTTTTAATTCTATAATTTTCAGAAAACATATTCGATCTCGCTCAAAATTTTACCGATGGAGCTTTAATATATGATTCACGATTAGTCAAATTTTCAGCGTTTTCATTGACGTATAAAAAGTTATAAACATTTGAATGAAAAATTATTTTGAGCAAAAAAATGCTGTACGGACAATGGTTTGATACACTGTATATCTGAGAAATAGCTATAAACAAATAAAAAATATATAAATAAAAAATATGATAATATTTGCATTTTCGTGTTCCTTACTATAAAATGAACGTTTGGTGGTGAACTCACCGACGGCGAAAAGCCACGTTAATAAAGACAATAAAAATGGAAACAACATAACATATATCCATATTAACATTAGGGGTACTCACTAAACAGATTAAATTGCTGCGTAAGCCATGATTTTCTGCTTATTTGAAATGTTTCATGTTTTTGCGAATAAAATAATCAAAGATTGCCTTGGTCATAGCGACGATTAATCAGTTTAATCAGTTTACGCTGTTAAGTGAATCCCCCTATTATTTGTTTTGAACAATATAAATAACAATCTTTGCTTTCTAGGTAAATACAGAAATCTATTAAATAGTTTGAAGTGTTGAAATTGAACAACTGTTTGGCACATTTTGGACGATCAAATCCATGACTAGTCATCTATAGCTGAACACTCTTCTTCCTCCTCCAGAAGCTCCCCCTGCATAGGAATACACCCTAACCAGTTTTCAAGAAAACTGTCCTCACTTTCTTCGTAATCGTAACGATTATTTGCATCCTCTGTGTTTGATACGTGGTACGAACAAATATCCACCTGTACTTGTGAATAATTCCGGATGTGACCATAGGTTCCTGGCCATGTAAAGCTAGTTTGTCTCCATCCGTCTGAGTGACTCATCTCCTTAGGGGAATGTTCTTCATTTTTGGCAGTTTTCCTAACTCTTACACTTACAGTTAAACTAAGATACTCTTCCTCGGTATCACAGCTCTGATCGCTTATCCTCTCCGGTAGCCAGCAGTTCAAGTTGAATATATGCGTTCCTTGTTGCAGTCTGATTGGTCGATCTACTGGAATAAAAAAGATGTTTCAGTACTGTGAACTTGAGATGTATACAATTGTATGATGCCAATCAGCGGGAAATGGCGCTCAGTGTCTGTCAGTGAATGGAAGCATGCATGATTACCAAGGGCTGAAAGTCTCTTAAATAAAGACAAATCAATCAATCAATGCATGATTAATGGTGAGCTCGTTCCATATTATAGTTTTTTTAAATTTTGATTGACAGTACGTAGTGCAAACTATAAACTAAGAAACAATATTTTTCCAAGCATTTACTCAACAAATGATGAGATTTGTCATGTCAGCCCAAGCTCTCGAGCCATGTAACCATTCTAACCATTTTATATTCGTTAATTTTGGGTATAGAAACAGATTGAATTATTCGTTTCTTAGGTGTCGACATGTTTTATGTGCCACTTGAGATGAAAATATGTGTATCGAATTAAATGGAGTTCACGAAAATATCGTCACTTAACATGTAATAATTCATTTATGTAATTTTCGCTTACCGTAATTTCCTAGGAGATCTATGTCAGCTTTAAAATCGGAAACAGTCTTAACAGTTTCCTTGCAGTCGTCTTCCACCTCCTCGGGATCCTTAATATACCGGCCATACTCATCAGCTGGTTCGTTCGTATCATTCCGACAGCTAACGCTCAACTCCACTCCTACAAAACCACAAATTTCATAACACTGCTTCACAACCAACTGTCAAACACCCGTTCTTACCTTTCAGCACAACCACTTTGGCACACCGTAGTTCAACCGAAAGTTGCAACCGTTCCCCGCAGTAAAATTCACGGTTCCAATTGTAAGGAAACCGAATATCACAGCTCAAATCACGCATTTTTTCCTATCTAAAATTATTATTGTGAAATTCCCTATCTAGTTGTGCGAGGAGAAGTGTCTCCCACGTTCAAACGCGTTCGAATGCAATCACTTTCCCGAGATGACTAAATGCCGGTAATGTTGCTTGTTGTGTGTTATAGACAGCAACTTACCGGTCGCCGATCGGTAGCATGTGATTTCTCGCTCACCGCGTGCGCAAGCGCCAATTCTATATTCTATACACAGAGAGCGCGAGAGTTTGCGGGCTTGGCGGGAAATCCCGTTTCATTCATGGAAAAACTTGAATGAATTGAAGTGGATGCCAGACGGTCTCGGGTTGTTGCATGCAAGATATAGGGAGAGGGAAGCAACAGTTGCACTCAATTGACTACCTGCTTGGACTGGTGTTTTAGGCGTTTTCTAGCCATTCATATTGGTATGAAAATGAAGATAGACAAATATGATTGAAATCGAAGTTATGGTGGTTTTTAGAATATGAATTTACCTTTGTGTCTAAAAAAGGTTGTTAATCAATAAATTATCGCCGATAATTTAACACCAAATATGACGAACTGAGATCAAGCCTCCTTCTCAGCTTTGGCATATTGTGTAACATGTTACACACAAGGTTATTGTCGTCGCAGTTGAAACCCGAAGATTCCCCACACTCGACAATCGAATTTTCTAAAATTCCATACGTGAAACCTAACGTCGGACGTAGTGCGCTGGACAGCGGACCTGGCCCTATATCCAGCGCACTATGCCCGATGTACGTCCGACACACGGTTTAGGAGAACAATCGCTTTTCGCGTGTCGAAAATTCCGATTTTCAACTACACGAACAATACTGATAGACGAAAATTCTCGCGAAAGCCAAACAATTAATTTCAGTGTGTATCGTCCCAAATGTTCATCATAGAAACAACAACTCGTTCATTTACTCACATAGGCGTGAATGAACTCATCCGGCGTGAGTGTTTTGCCCGCCAACTGGAATGAAAATTGCGAGAGCGCTCTCGAACTGTTCTCCATTCAACTGCCAAAGATAATCTGCTCGAAAATATCGTGTTGATTCTCAGCTTTCATTCTGATTCCCACTCACGGCGATAATATCATCGATTGTGGAATGGGGCCAGCAGGAGCATGGGGAAGATTTCATCAGAAGCCCGTTTGTGTACATTAGGGTTCGGAATTAGTCAGGAATAAAGTTATAAATTTGTGTGGTAGATCGAGGACTGACATGTAAGGGTTCGTTCAAAAATTACATAACGGGGAGGAAGGAAGCCTAGCGCGTGACGCACTTCATGCAAAATTTTAAAAATTTGCAAATACAAAAGTTGTTTCGTAGTTGGGGGTTTTGGGGGGCTGAAATTGTCAAATGTTGCTTTCCTTTCGATTGATTAGCAAATGTGTCACCAACTAGCGCTCAAGTGCATGAAGATTTTAAATCTCTGAATTGATGAATTGATAAACATCCCGGGAGCGGTTGCGTCGTGTACTGAGATACGCATCATGAAAAATGCGCGCATGTGGTACACAACGTGAGCGCGGCGTCGCGACTGCTCGAGGGACATTTATTGGACGAATGGTGTATCCGGTAAAGTTATTAAACAATTCAAGGATTTACAGAAGATGGATCGCTTGATTCGTAAATGCAACTCTTTCGCTGAGTGGTACAAAAAAGCAAACAATTTTGTCCAACTACATTATCTTTATCTAAATGGTCAGGATCATGATATGTGATGTATTAAGTTTTAGTATATTTGTACAATTTTTGATTCCTCCCTTCTCCCTCAGAGGAGCATGTTCTTTAACTATGTAATATACGGTCCGACCCATAATCGTAGAGGGAGTCCACGCTTCCTAAACACTACATCTGCAGAAAACACCATCCTCTTGTGCTCTTACCAGTGCATTTTGTATTGCACAAATTTAACTAGTAATACGAGAACGACTAATCCACGCTCGATGAAATGACCTTGCCAAAGGCACACACCTTCCGCAGTCTTTCAAGAGCATCCTTCTACTCCATGATTCAAACAAGCATGCTTTGAAATGATCCTTAATACCAGGATCGTTTAGGATCATGATTTTTTCCAATCTCAGCGTGCGGGATTTGTGCATGGGATTCAATCCCAAGATTGAATCCCTACGTTCAAGTGCACTGTAAAGGTTGTTAGTTGATCTGACAGCGTTCAATCTGGAAGAAAATGACCTCTTCGGGTGTCGGTTACCCATACCACTGCTACGCTAAATGGTAGCAGTACATGCCGTATATTCCAAAGCCAGTTATTGAACGCATAACTTCACAGAATATTCAATTGGTGTGTTAGGGGTTTTAACGGGATTCTTTTCTAATGAATGAATTGTGTAGACCAACCCCCTGAAGAAAGCGTTAGCTCTTGAAGCCACCGCCTTTTGCTTCACCAAATTTTTGGCTTCACTCCAGTTGTATGTGGATGACAGCCGTTTCAGAGGGTTGGTATAGAGCCACGTTTTTTTTTTATTTAAGAGTTTGGGAAAGGAAGGGAGCGTAAGCAAATCAATATCTCATTATGGCACAGAGAACAGACATCCAAGTCCAGTTCCGAAGCTGTGTAAGGAATTTAACGGCCATTTGAAATCGACAACACAAGTGGCAATAGCGTGGCGCTGCAATCGGTCAATTTCCCATACTAATTAATTTCACCACTTGAAATGTTTCAATTCACCACTGACTGTGGCAATATGGTGTTTGGCGGCGTTAGTGTTGTCATCGTGTATTGGTTTGCAACCTTACTCAAGTAAAGATTCAAATCCTTACACAACTTTCTGAATGAAATTTGTTCTAGCCTGGATGTCTGTTATCACAGAGAATCCCTTTAAAAAAAAACAATATCCGGCAAAAAGATAATTGGGCCAAGTTAAATAGCTGTTTTTGAAGGACATGCTAATACAGAGCCCGTAGCTTCCGGTGCAAAACCATAAACGACGAAAAAATCATCAGGAAAGATCTGCGCTGAAATAATTCTGCCATTATTGACAATTGATAGGAAAGCAAGTTGTCAGGCCACAACTCAACTTTCTGCCGTCTTGGAGCGACTCCTCTGGATGATTTTGTTGGAACAGTTTCAATTATTGGGGTTCGTAATGTGAAATCAAATTACAGAGAACGTTCCCCAGCTCGTTTCCCTGATATGATCAAGTAAGCAAATTACTTCCTGTGTAATCTGTCAATGACAAATTTTTCATCAACACTCAACGAAATATCTATGGTAACGCGATGCATTTCCACTGCTGTGGGAATCAATCAAGGATTGAATCATGGGATTCAATCCTCCCATACATGAGTCAAGATTCAATGCATGCCTGGATTGAAACGAAATATGCGCGTCGAACTGATCATGCTCCTGTGGTTTTGAATCTCAGCAACTCTAGGAGTGAGATTTTTTGAAGACTGCTTCCGGTTCATCAGTTAGGTTTAAAATACCGCTAGAGTTGCTTACCAAGCTCATATTACTGTAGCGCAAAATATGTGTCTCAAATAGGGTATTGGTTCCCTTATTAAGCATGTGGCTCCCATTTTCATCCTACTAAAAACAAAGGAATGAAGCGCTGTTTGTTTTGTTTCTTATTTTTGTATTTTTTGTTAGAAGTGAGCACACATGAAACACAAAAGAACGGAATCAATCGGTGCCGTAATCGCTTGTTCTCGGATAGGATGAAAATGGGAGCGTGAGATTACTGATGGCACTCGTACCCTATGTAAATGCATCAAGGTATAAAAATGTGCATCATTGGTAAGCATTATTTAAAGACACGGTATCGATTCTGCGCTGCTTTCCCTTTGAATTGGCACTCGTGGTGATAAATTATTATCAATCGCAGTGAAAAATATCACCCGCGATAATAACTACTCCAGTTTTCGCTTCCTTCGAATCGTTCACTTTCGAGCAGCGGTGCGAGAGTTGTGATCGATGAATGAACACCACTTCGAGAGCGTGAGTATCTTTGTTTACAAGCGCCACTGCAACCAGCGAGAGTTTTCCTCAGCTAGACAGTGACAGCTGAGTTCATTGCATTAGCGATCAAAATATGCACGGTGAGCTTGGGAATGCTTATCGGCTAAAAAATCATGGTGAGTGCTCCACGATACGATAAGGGTTCATTCACAAATTTCATATAAAATCGTTTTTTTTGACACCCACCCACCCCTTCGTAACACTATTTGTATGGAGAGAAAATTTTTTTGTTCGGGATGTAACATCATGGCGGATATCCACCCACCCCCTCCAGCGTTATGACATTTGTGAACAAGCCCTAATTGGTAACCTTGGTTACACATGCCTGCAGGCATGAATATACTCAATGCCAAAGGGATTGAAGAAAATTTTCAGAAAAGAAAAGTTTTTAGTCCGAACGTTAAGCGAACGTGTAACCCTCAGCATGGGCCTCACCCAACTAACATTTTCAGCACTATAAGCTTCAAACATTTGCTTTCTGTTGTGTAACAATTGAATTGAAGCAGTCAACGCTGAATAAAAGAGAAGCTAGTAAAATCTAAACCATAAGCAAAACAAGCACCATACATCCACCGACGAACCGACGAGACAGCTAGAACAAATAAATTCAAATTTGTTGTCCGCGACGCCATGATGAAAAATAGCCGAACACTATCGCCACCTCTATAACGGCTCGCGATGATTTGATAGCTCGACACCAAACCCCCGTGTGTTCATATAGGAAACGGTTCGCGTCTGTGCTGATTTGACAGAAGCGATCGCTCGCTTCGCTGGTCGACCGTTAAATTAGGGGGGGGACAGTTTTGGATCGCCACTGTCACGTCGGTTCGTCGGTGATACAACTACCAAACTCGGTTTTCTGAAATCAATCATTTGTTACTGGGGCTGCCTTTACTGCACTCTATTCCAACTCCGGGAGATTTCCCGGAAGATGTGAAAACTTGAACAAATCGATTAGGAGTCACCACTAACAGAACAGCTGCTACTACAGTACAATTCGTAGTACTGACAAATCCACAAATCAGCAGCGCTTTGATGGCTGTTATGCATATCATTACTAGTAGCTGTTGTTGGAAATTGAAAATAATTTCCTTCCGTGTTCAGTGAGTCCCAAGATCTCCATTGCTCACTGCTTATGCGTTTGAATAGGTATGAGAGTTGCATAGAGGATAGAACTGTCAGATACTGCGATAGTCGATAAATGGACACTGTCCATTGGACAGTATTGAATTTAGTCAAGTCCATAGTAGCAGTCCATCAAATATCGGCATATAGTTAGGAGAGTCGCACCTCGAAGATATATCGATGAAACTAGAATGTAAGTCTATATTTTATTTATAATCTATTTAAACATTATACATCGTAAATAAATTGTAGTCTTGAAGCTGCAAAAACCGCAAAGCTGCTGTCGAAAAGTTTCTCATTCTTCCGAGGAAGTCGCGTCCCTTAAGGTGTCATGATGCATCACCAAGTTTTCAAACGAATCATTGACTTTTTGCTTTTGAATGATTGTTTGCCTCGCGTTTTTGAGGTGATAAAAAACTGTCAATTATGCAGTAATACAGCTGAAAAAGTATCATCGCAATCACTGCGAATGAGCATATAGGATGATACTTTTTCATACGAATATTCGCTTTGGTGGCAGAGAATCATCACTTTGAAATTTCGAGCCACATATCCAACATGGGTGCCGATGCTGATGATACCGTAAAAAGCCTTAACAAACTTTAAGAATTCTACTAAAGAAACTGTTGGTATACCAACACGGCTTTTCGGATGTAAACATTTTTGTCAAAACAAACTTTCAACGGAATATATAGTTACTACACAAATACTTTACAGCTATCCATCTCTTTGCTGTGAAATTATTTGGGTTGCTTTTATTGCAAATCGAATAAGAGTCCCAACCAATAAAACAGCTGCTTTTATACAGTACGAATGTTGCCAAATACACAAAACAGAAGCGCTTCGTAGCTGTTTAAAGAACACTCTTTCAGCTAGAAGCTGTTACGAAGAACCTGTTGGCGCAACCACACAGCTTGTTCAATGTAAACATGATTGCGTTTGACGTTTCACAAGCTTTTGCAGCAAGATGAAGTTGGGTAAGGTTTCATGTGACACAATTATAAAGCCTAGTCTGGAGTAAAACACAACGGGCTATTTTCTATACTATTTATATATAACAGTGTGGCAGCGAGGACATCATCGGGACCAATGGATACGGAGATCGGCAGTTCGATTCCAAGTAGCGGCAAGTACTTTAATTATTCAACTTTGAAAGCGATAATTCCAATTCCACATGTATTGTGTCACGGTATCCATAACCTAATTATATTTAATCGAATAATTTGAGGATGTCGTATAAATATTATTAAACAACTGTGAAAAGGCTGAAAAAGCGCCTTCTCAAGATGTTATTCAGTTAGTGGTTACATAGGAGCCGAGAAAAGAGCTATGACTTGGTGGCATAGAAGCTGCTCACACAGCATATACATATGAATTAAGTTCGCCAGATTCATTGGTATAGGGCTTGCATAGAAGCTTCCGTCCATATGTTCAACACAGTAACTCAGCATCAAGCCGTATTGAGGACGCTTTGTTGACGTTTACATCCACAATAAATGTTAGTTTGGTAGTTTCTAAACTGGGCTCAGTAAAGAGGCTAATGATGCATACCATCGAATACAAAAATAAACTGATAATATTCATATCGTTAATTTTTCCTTCTTTAAACATAAGCTATTCTTTCGAGTCATGTTGTTTTGGAGATTGTTTCAGCTACTAACAATAATATCAGAGATTTTCCCTTCTTTGAAATATATGCTATTCTTTTGAAAAATACTGTCTGAATAATGTAGGCGTTCAATAATCCATAGCATTATGACGAGTCGTTAAACTTGCCGATTCAGAACTTAGTAACTGAAGCTTGTTCCCCCAAAATGGCTTAGTTTGGCCAGCCATGAAATAGGGGAAGGTAGGATCAATCGTCAAGCTCAAGTAAAACAAATGCGAGTGCCACGGGTTGGTAATCGACCAACATGCAAATTTGGTGCGTCTTCTATGCGCAAAGCGCATCTTGCAGGGTTCCGATAGGGATTGTTTCAGGGTTTGTTCTACGAAATGCTTCAATAATTTCTCCCACGGTTTCTTCAGATTTTTTTACAGATGCTTCTGCAAGGATGCATCGACGAATTCCTCCAGGAATGTTTCCAGTGATTCCAGCATAGATTGTATGTTTTTTTCCAAGAATTCCTCTATTGGCTTCACTAGACATTCCTCCGGGAATTTGTCCTGGGATGTCTATAGAGGTTCCTCCAGTGATTTTTCCATAGCTTTTTCCGAGGATTCCTCCAGGAATTTCTCCATGGATTCCCAAAGGAATGTCAACAGAAATTCTGTTAGGGTCTATCCATAAATTACGTAGACTTTGGGGGGGGGGGAGGGTTTGAGAAGGTGGTTTCCAGCCAAAGTCTACGGTCCATACAAACTTCATCATGTTTGTATGAACAAAGGTCTAAGAGGGGGAGCGGGAGGGGGAGGGGGTCTGAGATTGCCAAAATTGAGTCTACGTAGTTTATGGACAGAGCCTCAGGTGTTTCTGCAAGTGTTCCTTCAGATTTTTCTTCGGGGTTTTCTTCCAATTCCACAAGAGATTGCTCCAATAATTCAATCTGAAACAATTTGAAATATTTCAGCTGGAATATCTTCCAGAAACTTTTACGAGAAATTATACTAGAGCTTAGCTTAAAATTATTACAGGAGTTCTTTAAAACATTGTACAAAACATTCTTTTGGGAGTCCTTCCAAAGATTCCAACAAAAATTCGTCCAAAAATGATTGCAGACATGGATTCCTTCATATTTTTTTTCCTACAGAAATTCATCCAGGAATTCATTAAGAAAGCTTTCCTGGGTTTTTTCTATGGAATTCCTCATGAAATTGCTTCAGGAATTCCCCCAGGGTTTCCTTCTAGAATTTCTTCTGTGTTTCTTTCAGGAACAACTCTAGGGATTATTTCAAACATTCCTCCAAGGATACACCCAGGAACACTTTTTAGAATTCTTTCAGGAGTTCCTCTTGGAATTCGTTCAGGAACTCCTCCAGGAAATAATCCAGTACTTCCTCCAATGACTGTTTAGGGATTGCTTCCGGGATTCCTTCTGGGGTTTCTTCAGTAGCTTCTGCATGGTTTCCTCCAGGTTCTTTTTTTGTCTGTATCCCTAGGCTTGTTCATCTCGGGACCCACGCTTTACTTCCCTTCAGAAGGAAGAAGTATGGCGGGAGTGGGATTCGATCCCATGTCCTCGGCGTGATGGTCTTGTGTTCTAACCACCACTTCCACACCATTGTTGGCAGCAGGGACGGATGTCCTGGGGCCTGACGCACCCCCCCCCCCACTTGCGAGTCAGCCGCGTAGTTGCCGGCTAAGAATAGGACTACTAACCCCAATTCAAGGTGTCAAGCGACCCGTGCCGAGGAATGAGTGATCGAGGGGGTGAAAAAGATGCTCGATCTTTAACGGAGCCTGTGGGGCACCTGGGCACCCCCCACAGTAAGCTGTCCCTTACCGCGTTAATGCAGAGCTCCGGCGTGGTGGACATTCTTTCTCGTGCGACTCGTGGGAATAAAATATGAGTAACAAACCAATACAGAAATCAAGTGTAGCAGGTAGTAGTGGTGGGATCAACCCCTTCGCAAGAAGCGGGTTGATGAGATCTCCGACAAGGAGAAGTGAGGAGATAGGCGCTGGGAGTTGCGTACGCAGCTCAAGCGTGGGTGCTCCAGTCCACTTCCCGGCAAGCCAGCCGGTGGAGGCTATGGACGGAGCGTGGTTGTTGAGGGCCGTCAACCGAGGATCCAAAGGACGGTCCGCAATAGAGGTGGCTGAGCAGCAGCTTGGCAAAATCATCGACTTTGCGTCCACTAAGTCGAATATAAGCAAGGACCTGAAAACGGCCTTGCTTCGACTTAGGGCGTCGATCGACGATGCCAAGCAGGAGCACGCGGCACT
Organism: Aedes albopictus; assembly: GCF_035046485.1. NCBI lineage: Eukaryota > Metazoa > Arthropoda > Insecta > Diptera > Culicidae > Aedes > Aedes albopictus. The sequence continues at coordinate 70,382,663 of NC_085138.1, read as the reverse complement.
CGCGTTGCTGACTGCTGCAGCAGCGGAGCCTGCAAATGAGAAAGTGCCGAAGTTTACCCAAATGGAGGCCTTCTCCTTCGCAGGAAGTCCGAATAAGGCGGAAGCGACTGCTCGCGACAAACGGGGCAAGCAATCGCAGAAACGGGCGAGGCAACCGTCAGGCGAGGAGCTGTCTGGCGGTGCCCGCAAGGCCAGGCGAATCATTACCCCGAAAGTCGATAATAATGCCGGAAGGTCGGACCCCAGCCAGGGTTCCCGGAAAGCTGGGAAGGGTGGGCCTGAAAAGGCTGGCCCGTCCCGGAACGATGGGAACAAGGGGTTGCGACCGCTAGTGGGCCCTCAACAGCCACAGAGTAGGGCGATCCAAGGGGAGGACCCCCCTTGGACGAAGGTAGAGCGGAAGAGGAAGAAGAAGGCGAATCCGCAGGTAGTAGCGCAGGACGCCAAGCCAAGGCGTAGGAGGGCAGGTGCCAAGCGCGAGAAAGGCGACGCTATCGTCATCAAGACGGAACAGTCCAAGTACTCGGACGTCTTGAAGATGATGCGAAGCGAAGCCAAGCTTGAGGGTCTTGGAGCCGACGTACGCAGTATTAGACGTACTCGTACGGGCGAGATGATCCTGGAGCTGAAGCGCCAGAAGGAGCACATGGGCGCCGCCTATAAGAGGCTGGCAGAAGAGGTCCTTGGTGAGGGTGTGCAGGTGAGGGCTCTGACACATGAGGCGACTCTGAAGGTCAAGGACATCGATGAGATCACCGAAGTGGAAGAGCTCGTCACGGCACTGCGGCAACAGTGCGATGTGCAGCCGTTAAGCTACGGAAAGGGCCAGCAGGGACACAGATAGCTTTGGTTCAGCTACCTGTGGCGGACGTCAAAAAGTCCGTTAAAGTAGGGAGCATAAAGGTGGGTTGGTGTGTATGTCACCTGACATTCCACGAGCCACCAGAGGTTTGCTTCAGGTGTCTGGAACCAGGACACAAGTCGTGGGACTGCAAAGGCCCCGACAGGCGCAAACTGTGCAGGCGATGCGGCGCTGAAGGTCATAAGGCCCAAAGCTGCACGAGTCCGCCCATCTGCATGATTTGTACCGGGAAATCCTCGAACAACAGACATCCGATGGGTGGCCCAAGGTGCCCGGCCTTCAAGAAAGCCGCAGTGAACAACAAATCACAGTGCAGGTAACGCAGCTGAACCTGAACCACTGTGACGCGGCTCAGCAACTGCTTTGTCAGGCAGTTTCTGAGTGGGAGACGGATATCGCCATCATATCGGACCCATACCGAGTACCCGCCGGCAACGGCAACTGGGTCGCGGATGGGACCAGAAAAATGGCGGCGATATGGACGACGGGTAAATACCCCGTTCAGGAGTTGGTGTCTACTACCTATGAGGGCTTCGTGGTCGCCAAAGTAAACGGGGTCTTCTTCTGTAGCTGTTATGCGCCTCCGCGGTGGCCGATCGAGCAGTTCACGCAAATGCTGGACCGCTTAACGACCGTGCTAACAGGGCGAAGGCCGGTGGTAATAGCGGGCGACTTTAATGCCTGGGCCGTGGAATGGGGAAGCCGTTTCACGAACCAGCGGGGTCAGATCCTGCTAGAAACACTGGCCATCTTAGATGTCGACTTGGCTAATGTCGGTACCAAGAGTACCTTTAGTCGAAACGGAGCGGAGTCAATTATTGACGTGACCTTTTGTAGTCCTGGCCTAACAAGTAGTTCGAACTGGAGAGTAGATGATGGCTACACTCACAGCGACCACCTGGCGGTTCGCTACAGTATCGACTACAATAACAGCAGACAGCGGATAGAAGAAGAGGCGGCTAGGCCAAGGCCAAGCCCTCGCAGGTGGAAGACATCATACTTCGACGAAGGGGTATTACGGGAGGCGCTCCGCCGTGAGCGAAACTTAATCGGTTTAGACGGCGACGAGCTGGTAGCGGTGCTCTCACGTGCGTGTGATGCGACCATGCCTAGGCGAGTCCACCCTAGAAATGGGAGGCCACCGGCTTACTGGTGGACCGACGCGATTGCGGACCTGCGCCGCGCCTGCCTACGGGCTAGGCGGCGGATGCAGCGAGCACGATCAGAGGAAGAGCGAAACGAACGGCGGGTGGTGTTCGCCGCTGCAAAAGCCGCGCTTAAGACCGAGATAAGAGCAAGCAAAAAGGCCTGCTTTGAGGGTCTCTGTCAGAGTGCCAATACGAACCCGTGGGGTGACGCCTACAGGATCGTTATGGCCAAGACGAGAGGTGTGATGGCTCCTACAGAGCAATCTCCAGAGATGTTGGAGGGGATCATTGGAGGACTTTTTCCGCGTCATGATCCTAGTCCTTGGCCTCCTTTCGTAGGACAGCCGGGGACTGGGGCTGGCGATGAGGAGAGGGTCACCGATGTGGAACTTGCGGGGATAGCTAAGTCCCTTAGCGTAGGTAAGGCCCCAGGTCCGGACGGAGTTCCGAACCTGGCCTTAAAAGTAGCTATTGCAGAGGCTCCCGAGATGTTCAGGTCTGCTATGCAGAAATGCCTGGACGAGGGAGTTTTCCCAGAAGCTTGGAAGAGGCAGAGCCTGGTACTATTGCCAAAGGCGGGGAAACCACCCGGAGACCCGTCGGCATATAGACCAATATGCTTGATTGACACGGCGGGGAAGGTGCTCGAAAAGATCATCCTCAATAGAATGTTGCGGTTCACCGAGGGCGAAAATGGTCTTTCGAGTAACCAGTACGGCTTCCGGAAGGGGAGGTCCACCGTAGACGCTATCTTGTCGGTTACAGAAACCGCCGAGAAAGCCCTCGAGCCTAAGAGGAGGGGAATTCGGTTTTGCGCGGTAGTGACTCTGGATGTAAGGAATGCGTTTAATAGCGCCAGCTGGTCTGCTATTGCCGATGCGCTCTTGCGTCTGGGGATACCGGAGTACCTGTACAAGATTCTCGGAAGTTACTTTCAGAATCGTGTACTAGTCTACGACACGGAGGTGGGTCGGAAGTGCTTTCACATAACCTCAGGAGTCCCGCAAGGTTCCATCCTGGGTCCGGTGTTATGGAATGTCATGTACGACGAGGTGTTGAGGTTAGAGTATCCAGTGGGAGTGGTGATTGTCGGATTTGCCGACGACATTACGCTCGAAGTCTACGGTGAAACGATCGAGGAGGTAAAGTTGACTACCAACCACTCGATCAAAGTTGTGGAGGCGTGGATGCGGTCCAGGAAACTGGAGCTGGCTCACCACAAGACAGAGGTGACGGTTGTTAACAACCTGAAGTCGGAGCAGCAGACGGAGATCAGTGTAGGAGACTGTACTATCCTGTCAAAGCGCTCCGTCAAACACTTGGGCGTGATGATCGACGATAAGCTTACCTTCGGTAGCCACGTCGATTATGCCTGTAAAAGAGCCTCCACAGCTATTGCGGCACTGTCCCGGATGATGTCCAATAGCTCTGCGGTGTACGCCAGTAAGCGCAAGCTTCTGGCTAGTGTTGCTACATCCATACTTAGGTATGGCGGCCCGGCGTGGGGCACCGCGCTTAGTACTAAATGCTACCGACGGAAGCTGGAAAGTACTTACAGGCTTATGTGCCTGAGGGTTGCGAGCGCGTACCGTACCGTGTCACACGACGCTCTCTGCGTCATTAGGGCCTGTCCATAAACTACGTAGACTTTTAGGGGGGACGGGGGGGTCTGGCCAAAGTCTACGCTCCATACAAATTTCGAAAATTTTGTATGAACAAAAGTCTACGAGGGGGGAGGGGGGGGGGGGTCTGAGATGGCAGAAAAAAAGTCTACGTAGTTTATGGACAGCGCCTTACTGGTATGGTGCCTATCAGCATTCTTATCAGTGAGGACATGGAGTGCTTCGAAATGCGCGGCACAAGAGGCATACGCAGGACTGTCAGGATGGCCTCTATGGTCAAATGGCAGCGCGCGTGGGACAGTTCCACCAAAGGAAGGTGGACCTATAGGTTGATACCGAGGGTAGATAGTTGGATTAATAGGCGCCATGGGGAAGTCACATTCCACCTGACACAGGTCCTTACAGGTCATGGTTGCTTCCGACAGTATCTACACCGTTTCGGGCATGCGGATTCTCCCGAATGCCCAGTGTGCAATGGTTCAGAGGAAACGGCGGAACACGTTTTGTTCGTGTGCCCGCGTTTTCGCACAATGCGTGACCGCATGCTTGCCACATGCGGGGAGGACACAACTCCGGACAACTTGGTCCAGAGGATGTGTAGGGATGAGTTTGGCTGGAACGCCGTTTCATCGGCTATTACCCACATCGTCTGGGAGCTACAGAGGAGGTGGCGCGTGGACTCGGAGAATGGCTAGTCCAGATGCAGTACAAGAGGTGGTCCAGGGGTTCGGAGTCGGCTTCGTAGGTCATACCGGTGCCCTGCGGTCGAGATCGACCCTTACAACGATTAAGTGGCCGCGGAGAGGAAGTCCCGGTAGCGGTGCTGTCGTGGCGTCGGTCTACTGGGTTGGATCCGAGCCCGCGGTTGGAAAGGGGTCCCCGGCAAGGGTCGGGGTAGGTGAGATCCTGCTGTCTGCAACCTACGGGTGCATCTGATGGGGCCTGAAGGGTAGTGATACCCTTCCTTACGGGCAGGTCAGATCGGGTTGCACGTGGGCATCAGTTCTTGATGTCCGCTCAGCAGTAGGGCGCGGGCGGGGTTGACCCTGCCCGCCTTCCGAGGACAAAGGGAGTGGCGAGGACCACTCGGGAAACTGGCTAAGCGCCAGCATGCTACCGTGATGGACTCTCCAAAGCGAGTCATCGATGTTCGTTGCTGCAGGCTACGCAGCTAACCTTGTGGGTGCAATGTGCACTAGCCCCTCTCTGAAGCAATACCTTCTTGGTGGTTCCGGAGAGACGTAGGGTTTGGCGACCATAGGAATGGTTTAGTGGGTACGAGGAGAGAGTAGTCCTGGATTTTACTTTTGTTGTAGAAGACGGCCTGTCAGACCTACACTACCCTAACCTTCTGTTAGGGTGTCTGTTGAGCAGATTATCCCCCTATGGTTTAAAAAAAAAAAAAAAAAAAAAAACACTATGCTTGCTCCACCCTTCAGGAACTGCTATAGGAATTCTTCAAGGAGTTCCTCCACGAACTCTTCTTAGAATTCCTTCAGGATTTCTCCAAGGATTCCATCTGCAATTTCTTCAGGAATTCCTTCTGGGATTCCTCCAGGAATTTCTCAAAAGATTCCTCCATAAATTTCTTCAGAGATTCCTCAAGGAATTATTCCAGGGATTCCTCTAAGAATTGCTGCATGCTTTTCTCTTAAAATTCATCCAGGGATTCCTTCAGAAATGCCTCAAGAGATTCCTAGAGACATTTCTCCAGGAATCCACGAATTTGTGCAGGGATTCCTCTAGGATTTTTTCCGGGGATTCCTCTGGAAATTCCTACAGGGATTTCTCTGAAAATTCCTCCAGAAATCCCTCTAGATATTCCTCTAGAGATTTTTCCAGAAGTTCTTCTGGAGATTCCTCCAGAAATTCCTACATGAATTCCTCTAGGATATCTTCCAGGTATCCCTCCCACAAGATTTTTTCAGGGATTTCTCCAAGAAATCCTCCAGAGATTCCTTAATGCATTCCTTTAGCACTTACTTCAGGCATCCCTCCAGAGATTCCTCCAGTAGTCGCTTCCAGGATTCTTCCAAGAATTTCACCATGAATTCTTATGGAAATTTATCCAGGAATTCTTCAAGGGATTCCTCCAAGGATTTTTTCCAGAGACATGATTTCTTCCAAAGATTTCTCCAGGAGTTACTTCAGGGAATCCTCCAAGAATTCCACCACGAATTCTCCTAGGCATTCTTCCAGGAAATTTTCCAGGCGTTCTTCCATGGATTCTTCCTTGGATTCTTGCAGGGATTTCTCCTGGAATTTCTTAAGGGATTCCTCTAGGAATCAATCAAGGAACTCCATCATAAATTGTGGCAGCAATTCATTCAGGAATTTTTCCAGGAAATCCTTCAGGGATCCCTCAGGTTTTTCTCTAGGAATAGCTTCTGGAATTTTTCCAGGAATTCCTCCGAGAATTCTTTCAGATTTTTCTCCAGGAATTCCACTCAAAATTCCATCAGGAACATTTCAGGTTTTTCTCCACAAATTTCTCCAAGGATTCCTCCAGGGATTCCTTCAGGCATTCCTTTGAGGATTTCTCCAGGAATTCCTCCAGAAATTTCTATAGAAATCCCTCCAAGAATTTCTCATGGGTTTTTTTTCAGAAATTTCTCCCAGAGCTCCTCTATAGATTTCCCCAGAAATTCATCCAAAAATTCCTCCAAGGATTCCTCCACCCAAAGGAAAACCTCCAGGGATTCCTCCAGGTATTCGTCAAGGATTTTATCCAGGAATTTCTCTAGGAACTCCTCCATAAAATTCTCTTCCCCAAAAATTTCTTCAGAAATTCCTCCAGCATTTTCTCTAGGAATTTTTCCAAAAAATCTTTTGGCGATTTTTCCAGAAATTCTTCCAGGAAATTCTCCAAGAACACCCTCAGGAATTTTTCAGGGATTCCTCCGGAGATTCCTGCTTCAGGGATTCTTCCAGGGATTTCCCCACGAATTTCTCCAGGGATTCCTCCAGCGAATCCTTCGAAGATTCCTCCAGGAAATTATTCGAAGAATTTTACAGGAAATCCTCCAGAAGTTTCCTAAGTATTCTTCCAGCAAATCTCCTTGGGATTTCTTCAGAAATTTTTCCATGAAATTCTTGGACAAATACCTTCAGGAATATTTCGGGGATTCCTCTAGAGACTTCTTTACAAATGTATTCAGGGATTCTCCAGGGATTCCTACAGGAATTCCTTCGAGGATTTCTCGAGGAATTCCTCCAGGAATTCCGCTAGAAATTCCGCCTGCATTTTTTCAAGGGTTTTTTTTTCAGAAATAGAATAATAATAGAAATGGAAATCTCCCAGGATTCCTCTGGAGATTCCTCTAGAAATTCATCCAGTAATTCTTTCAAGAATTCCTCTAGAATTCCACCAGGCATTGCTCCAGGATTTTATCCAAGGATTTCTCCAGGATTTCTCCAGGAATTTCTTCAAGAATTCCTCCAGAAATTTCCCCTGCTTCAGGGATTCCTCCAGAGATTTCTCCATGAATTCTCCAGGGATTTTCCCAGGGATTCCTCCACGACTTTTAGCCACGTGCAATCCACATTATTTTTACTTGTGTAGCTCAAGATCCATAGAACAACATTATTGAATGTGGTATATTTATACAGATCTGTGCACAGAAATGGCGACAAAGGAGGGTTTATTTCCAAAGTTTGGAAAATGGCGGATGGGCGCCTAGTGCTTGGAGGGGTTTAAATCCCAAAATCCATCCCTTGCGCGCGGGCTTGTCCTTCTAGCTGGCTATCAGGATTTCAAAATGCACCAGTACCGTTTCCGAAACAAATCAAATGTTTCACGAAAACATCGTTTCTATGTTTGGATTTTACATATGTCCAATAAACAGGGTATGCAAGTGTTGGTATGTAATCGTTACCTAAATATCTACAATAACTCTGAAATTATGTGAGCCCGAATCGTAAACTTGAACAGTTTTTTCAATTGTGAAAGTATTATAAAAAAAAGTTTTCTAGCTACCGTCAAGGCACCATTCACCGTGGATCTAAGAGGATTCGGGGCAAATAAGGGCTGTCATTTGACACCAGTCTCATAAACATTGTTGGTGCCGCTTTTAATTGCCTTCATTATAGGTTAAAATTAAAGCAATATCCACAGAAGTAGAAAATTTTTCACAAAATTTGGTGATATAGTACAATTAGTAAAGGGTAGTAGGGTCGCCTAATTCCGTGGTAGGTCACCATTCACCGTGGTAGTAGGGACCCATTCACCGTGTATGAGAAATTTTATTCTACTTTGTTTAAAAATGATCAAAACAACCCAGCCAAGGGAATTTTCTTCATTTAAATTCATTTCAAGTAATAACTTGCAAGATTTTATTAGAAAAACGAATGTTTAAATTTTCGATTTTTTCTAGATATATGGGACAATATGGGGCACGGTGAATGGAGACCATTGATTTTTAGGGTACCCATTTACCGTGCCTTTTTGTTTCAATTAAAAAGTACGAGTAATCGTACTTTCTTGTTAAACTTACTTCGGTAATGCAAAATACATACCTGATATGTGAATTTAATTGCTTCTTGGTGGAATAAAAACGTTACTACATTTAGTTTATCACTTAAATCACCTTAGCGCAGTTTTCGATTTTTTACTATGAATGCAGTGAACGAGCAGAAACCCGCTTCATGTAAACACAGTTTAGTGTCAAAATGATACTTTTAAATGTTTTTAATGAGCGTTTTGACATGGTAACAATACATTAGTGTTGTATTGGTACAATTGAAGGGAAATTGTCATATCATTCAATCATAATATGGAAATAATGAAAAAATATTCGAAGGCACACGGTGAATGGAGCCCCCACGGTGAATGGCGCCTTGACGGTACTTGTTGTATTTTATGGAATGAGAAAAAAACTGGACGAAATTTAACACGTTTGATGAAGATTATTCTTTTTCTCTATGTGTGCCTTATTGTAGTTAAGGATGATGTGGCTATTATCTATCTAATGACTTACAATCAATCCAAAAATAAACTCTAATCTTTCCTCAAACAAACTAACAATGACGTGCATTATTTCTGGAGGCAACATGATCGAACACATAACTAAGCCATGCTTCCGTTCAAAACATCTATAAATAGCTCTCCATAGATAACCCAATTCTGGGTGGATTGCAATTACAACAATCTTATGTAAGACAAGAAAAGAGTTTCGTTTTTGTCCGGATTTGTCTATCTCGGTCCAGAAATTTTTGGCCACATGTTCCGAGACTTCCAGAGGCTGAACCGGTACCAATCTGCATCGAACCAGCTCGCATGTGAAATTTCTAGTCTTCATAGTGCAATCATAATAACTCGGCAACAACTATCACTTTCCTTTTCCCATCTCTTCTGAATAGTTTCGATTGACCTGAGATGGACATCGAAGGCGCTATAAATGGACGAGAACTAATCATCATTGACGCCGCCCAGCGTGTGCAATTGTCGCTCCAAATCGAGCAGAACATCTCAAGACAAATAGTTCTGATGGCCTCTTACGTACAGTTACAGTGACGACTGGTCCAGACGTTTCTCGATCGGTAAAAAATTACAAGATAAGAACACAATTCTATCAATTGCAACTGTAACCAATGCATGTTGATAGCACTTTGTATTGTTTGATCAATACAGTTGACGATATAATATCAACGATACTAAATTTTGTAATTAATTATGTGTTATTTAGAGTTGTATAGCAGATTTGACGAAAAATTTGCAGGGATAGAACATTTTGGGATCTCCAGTTAGCCTAGTGGTTAAGGCTATGGATCGCCAATCCGGTGACGTTGGGTTCGCCAAGACGGTGAGTTCGATTCGCATTCCGGTCGGGAAAATTTCCTCGACTTCCTGGGCATAGTGTATCATTGTACTTACCTCACAATGTACAAACTCATGCAATGGCAGGCAAAGAAAGCCCTTCAATTAATAACTGTGGAAGTGCTCTAAGAACACTAAGTTGAAGCGAGGAAGGCCAAGTCCATTTATCAGTCCATCATCATTTTACCCTAACTAATAAGCACTATTGACGATGCTCACTGACCGAAATTGGCATAGGAAAGAGTGGAATTGAAAAATGTAATGACATTTTATAAAACATTCCGTGACATTTCCCAACACTGCCTAGTGGTAAACGTAATATTTTTTACATTTTGAAGATGATTGAGATAATTGTTGCCATGAATTATTCATCAAATTAATAATTCTTGAATTCTGTAAACAATTTTAGAAACTATTATACTGCCCCTATTCGCATAACAGTCCCATGTTTGCTGGGATTCCTATTCACATGGGACTGTTGTGCGAATGGGGGCAGTATACCTTACTTGTTTTTTTAGAATAAGAATAGAAATGACGAAATTTTATATTTTAAATTAGAACATTGATTTTTTTTTTATCTGTATTAACGAGATTTTTAGCCTTAGGCTAGTTCATCTCGGGACCCACGCTTTACTTCCCTTCCGAAGGAAGAACCCACATTTTGTGAGTTTTGTCGGGAGTGGGATTCGATCCTAGGTCCTCGGCGTGATAGTCATGTGTTCTAACCATCACACCAGGTCCGCTCCAGAACATTGATTAAATTACTTAGGTAGTTACTCTGACCAAGTTATATTTAAAACATTTAAACAACTTTTGGTTTAAGATTGCAGCAAAGTAACGGAACCTTTATAATTTTGTCATTCCAATTTGGTCGAGTACTTAGAAAACGCGTCTGCCAGATGGACGCATTCAGTCGTTATCGCAAAACATTCACTGCTCGATTAATTGCAGGTCTTAGATTAAAGTTATAATATTCACGCTGATTCCAATTAATTTCAATTGCAGAAAACAATAGAAAACAAAATCAAAATCGATTCTAAATCCAATCCAAATCTATCAGGGGCAGTACCACAGGAAGATTTCTTCAGTATTCAATAATCTTTTTCTTGGCGAACCTTCCAGAGAGCCATCAGCTGATTGATAAGGTCATGTGTTAGGCAGACTATCGGCAGTGACTTGGCCACTTCCTCAAAGTGATTGTTTGCTGGCTCTGCACTATGATGGTGGTAGATAGATAGGACCAAGACACCCGAACACAGATAAAGTGCAGGCAACAATATGGAAGGAATCATCGATGGGCTCGTTGCGGATAATTGAGCAAACACACATACAGTCGGTTCGGTTTCATTATAAATAGCCTACATTTATTGTGCTTCTTGTTGGTAAATCATCTTCATGTCTACAGCTTTGCGCTTATCGCTTCCACGCTCTTTTGTTTGCTCCGTAGAGAGTAAATGCTATCATCACATTAATAAAGGTTCTTGATTTTTTTTTTTCTTATTTTTTCTGTTTCTGGTTCACCTCGCACCGCAAGCTCGCGAACCTCCTGTCATGGCAAATGCTTTGCGTTGAATAGAGATTTGAATCCGTGTTTTTTTCCTTCTACTTTCCTGTTTGCTACAAATTAACGTAGGTAATGCTATGCGTAAAAGACATACACGGGCGGGAAGGCAAATTAGTTGCGAAAATTGACGAGAACAAAATGTCCTAGCTAAGTTGCTATACTGTATTGTAATCGGGAAAGTGAACTGAGTTTGCGAAATCTAGCTGCCGTTTTTCGCGGCCTCCTGATAATCTCGCCTGGCCAGTCATGTGCGGTCACGTGAATGCCAAATGTTTCTTTGGTAGCCGCGTTCCTATCTTCCTTCACGCCTGACGTATCTGTTTGCATTATAAAGTACAAAGCTAGAGCAAGTCTTGTGGTTAAATGTTTAATCTTTCGGTTCGGTACAACTGCTAGATTAGCTGGCGCTGTGCAGTGGGAAAGGGCGGAAGGTTGAAATCCTATGAGTAGTGTAGCTTTAAATATATTTACATCCTAGTTAAGGAAACAAGAATGGCAGGTTTATCCAATCGTTGGTCAGTGAATTGACCAATCCATTTGGCAGAGGCTGGGCTCGAGGATCCCTCTGCTTAAGACATCGTATCCTGATAGGCCGGTCGAGCATCGAAACTTCCATATTGCGGTCCGTACTGTGCCACATTACTAGATTCCAACCTGAAAGCAGTAAGTATCAGTGTTTGTAAACAACGGAAACCCCAAACTTCATTGCTTACTCCGTAACTGACCGGGCCCAGTGGCCTTGCTTGCTGTTGTAGCTGTTGCTCAGAATCAGGCTGTTGGCCGAGGGGCGCCACGATTCTATGGCGAGCGAATGCTGACTTCCTCGTCTGAAATACAAAGCATAGCGAGAAAACAACAATAACATATTAATGGCTGGCCCTGCGCTGAACTTGCCCTAAATCGCAAGGCGTTCTCATTCCAAGTTATTGAAAAACTGAGCAGAGCTGACGGTTCACCGTAAACAATCGAGCCTGATAACCGCACTACAACGATAAGGCTCACGGATGCCAGTTCCCTACCTGCACCATGCAGTGCTCTGTGGTACATTGTTCTACCATCCCCCACATACATACCCTCGGAAGCTGATATCCAGGCTGCTGCTGCGGCTACCCAGGATACTGTCATGCGATTGGCTGTCCTGGCTTTTGATGAGCGACTCCACCGACGAGATCTCCTTGTACTGCGATGGAGTCTTGTCGCACATAATGAAGAACAGCAGAATGATACCCACGATTAGCTCCAGTCCGACGATGAACAGGGTTGAACCACGGAATCCAATGGCATCGAACAGAAGGCCGCTAACCGATGGACCGACGAAGGCACCGAAGGCGAAAGTTGAGGTCCACAGACCGGATACCAGACCGTACGTTTCGATGCTGTCCGGGAGACCTTTGGCACTGTGAGAAGAAAGAGGGGAAATGATTCATTCAATGGTCAATAGAATACGTCAAACTCAAGATCACGGTGTATGCCCTGTTCAATGCATGTTTGACATGTAGGCTTGACATGAATATTTAATATCAAAAAAAGCAACGTAGAGTACTTGCTGCATGGTTTTAATAGTTATTTATGTAACAAGTTGCAAAAAGATGATTTTTTCAGCACGAGTCGTACATTTATCCTGCGAGGCTTGCCGAGTTGGATAAATACGAAGAGTGCTGAAAAAATTGAGTTTTGCAACGAGTTCCATACAAAATTTTATGCAATGATTTTTTTCATAATGCAACACATTTGAGTTGCATAATGTTCATAATGCAACTCAAATGAGTTGCATTATGAACATTATACAATTATTTTTCATTATGCAACTCATTTCAGTTGCATAATGAACCAGTTCTGAAAAATTGGCCATTATGATACCAAAATGAGTTATATAAAATGTAAATTATGATACTGAATTGCATAAAAATATTAAAAACCATGATTTCACAGGACGAACGAGTATCTTTCCATTTTATTCACGGCACATAATACGCACATCAAATAGGAAGAAACGCCTTCTAGATTCTGGCAGGCTATACTAATCCAGAATTAGAAAATATCTTGGATTGCAGCGGGTGATTAATAGCTGAGCAATAAAGGTTGAAATCATTAGCCTTTACTTGACAGCTCCTATACCTATGTCGCGTGGCACCGGCCAGGCTGCAAGCAACTTTAGGGAAGATTTGTGAACTAAGCCTGGTTGGAACTTTGATCGTAGGCTGTCAGGGTAGGGAAGCGGGGTTTGCTTTTGCAACTTGAACATCTTTTCTCCAGGAGGGGAGGCTCATAACAGCCACAATTACTCATGTTAGGGGAGGCTGATCGACGTTCGAGTGCCAGGAAAGGAATTTAAACTCAACTGGGCACCATGGTCCTTAGGAGAGTACGCGGCTTGAGTCCAGCCATGTGAGCCAGCCGCAAAACAGAATTGTAAGGTTCATCTCATTCCACCCGTTTTAATTTGCCTCCGTCCTTATTTTCCTTGTTGATAACATAGTTCATGTTAGAAAATGTCAAAAAAGACATGCTTTGTTTTTTAGAATGTTTTGAATTGGAGATTATTATCTAAAAATTGGTATTCTTACGAAAGATGTTTGTAATCGCGAATTGAATTTGTGATGGATCATCGGATTCGCCTTTTTCCACTTTGTTACTTTTCCTGGGCTGTTTCACTGGCCCAGGACTCATGCGTCTTCGTGCGGAGAAATAATTCAGAAAATCGACAGGAAAGTAAAAAAAAAGCGAAAATATGGCTCAACATTTTGTGGCAAATATCTTCAAAAAATCAATAGGCACTACGACGCTTGTCGAGAGAGCTAGCCTTTTTAGAATTCTTCGTTAGTTAATTTCGGTATGAAGGGATTGAATAACAAAACCTAAAAATTAATAAATGATGTCATCATAATTCCTAAACACAATCAAGACAAAAACTTGTTGGGGATACGTGATTTTTTTACTTTGTATGTGTTTTTGGGCATTTCCTTTGTGACATTTTAAAAACCAAAAAATAAAATCAAATTTCACCAAATAAGGTATGTGTGCCATCAGTAATCTCATGCTCCCATTTTCATCCTATTCGAAAACAAGCGATTGCGGCACCGATTGACTCCGTTCTTTTTGTTTTCATGGGTGCTCACTTCTAACAAAAAATACGAAAATAAGAAACAAAGAAACAGCGCTTCAATCCTTTGTTTTTCGTGGGATGAAAATGGGAGCCACATGCTTAATAAGGGAACCAATACCCTAGTAAACCATGAATAACTTGAGAACGGTCTTCGGCAACAGCTAGCATCAACAGCTATCCGATACTAAACGCAGAAAAAAGCATGGTAAAATCAAAAATATTTCAGGTAAACTCATATAAATTGTCAATTTGTTCTGGCAACAAAAATAAAACTGTTTGGAGCAAATCGAACTTCACATTTGAAGCAAATTCAATCCATTTTTGAAACAAACATGCATTTTCTGACAGGTTATGTTAGAAACAAATGTAAACATTTTTGTTTTTTTGTGGCAGGTCGGCCCTACGGAAATATTTGTTTTCAATTAAATTTACAAAGTCATTTCCTTCTCTAGGAAAACCCACCACCCGCGTGGCACTTTCAATGCCAACATCATGCCAAAATCAATGGGGTTTCGTGAAAACTTTTGGTGAAACTTGACTTTTTTGCAGGAGGAAATCTTATTTGGTGCTGCAGCTGGAACTTGAGTTTTGTTTATGTTCTCGACGGCGGAACGGGGGGCTCTTCAATGGGTATTGTAGAAATCAATATGTAATTGAGTTAGTTTTAAAAATTAATATTTTAGTTTTAAATATTTTATCAGTTTACCGAATAAACATAAATATTTTTGTTTCAAACGAACGAAATTTGTCTCCGTATAGTTGATTGTTGGTTTGTCCGCTAGGTGGCGCAAGTGGGATCTAAAAATTATAAACTTCTGTATCTCGAAAATCAGACAACATAGAAGAATTTCGTCTTCGACAAGGTCGATCAGGACACCAAGCACCCGATAGCGCACTAGTTGGTTTAAGGTTTATCCGCTAGGTGGCGTTAGTGAGTCCTAAAAATTCCAGACTTCTGTATCACGAGAATCAGACTACATAGGAGAATTTCGTCTTCGGCAAGGTTGATCAGGACATCAAGAGATATCCGATAGTGAACTCGTTGGTTCTGGATTTATTCGCTAGGTAGCGCTAGTGAGTTTAAAAAAAATTAAACCTCTGTATCTCGAGAATCTGACTACATAGAAAAAAAATCATCTTCGGCAAGATTGATCAGGACATCAACAACTATTTGATAGTGACCTAGTTGATTGTTGGTATGTCCGCTAGGTGGCGCAAGTGGGCACTAAAAATTATGAACTTCTGTATCTCCAGAATCAGACTACATAGAAGAATTTCGTCTTCAACACGGTCGATCAGGACATCATGAGCTATTCGATACTGAACTAGTTAGTTGTTGGCTTATCCACTAGGTGGCGCTAGCGAGTCATAGAAATTCTTAACTTCTGTTTCTCAACAACCAGACTACATCCCTTCGGGACGGAGCTCAAAAAAGTGAAATTTCCATACAAATGGCTGAAATTTAGCTCTCTAGAACTTTTAAATTTGGCAACAAAACAACAATGCTTGTTCCACATTTGGAGGACCTATTCTTTAACTTTCGATTGCTTGCTTTGACTACCCAGATAAATCGGAAACAAAAAATATGCGACAGATAAAACTTTTTCATGTTTTACGATTTTTATCCACTTTTTGGTCCACTCATTGTGGTAAATCTCACATGTAACGTAAACAAAAGTTTGTTCGCACAAATACAAGTATAAGCAACGGCTCCATTAATAAAACAGTTTACATCGCACAAAACAAAGACTAAACAGATGAAAAAATATGCAAACCTGCTATTGCTGAACAGCACAATTGTGCTGGTTCGTCACGAAAGGGATATAGAAATTTTTTGTCTTCGGCAAAGTTGATCAGGACATCAAGAGCTATCCGATAGTGAACAAGTTGGTTCTAGGTTTATCTGTTAGGTGGCGCAAGTGGGCTCTAAAATTTCTGAACTTCTGTATCTCGAGAATCAGACTACATAGAAAAATTTCGCCTTTGGTAAAGTTGATCAGGATATCAAGAGCTATCCGATAGTAAGCTAAACTAGTTTTTTAAAGGTTTATCCGTTAGGTAGCACTAGTGAGTTTTAGAAATTCTGAATTTCTGTATCTCGAAAATCAGGCTGTATAAAGACTGGACTCGAAAAAAATGAGACACTCAAAATAATGTATAACTTTTGATTGCGTTCACAAAAATAGCTGATTTTTTATCCAGGAATAGCATGTTAGTGCCCTAAAAATTTCATCAAAATCGATTCAGTATTAGCGGAAATATAGTCGATACAATAAAATGTGATTTTGGAAATCTTGGGCTTCCATTTTAAAAATTGCTTAGGCTATAACTTGGTTGCTAGCTCACCAAACTTCTGAAAATTTGACTGTAAGTTCTTCAAGTAAGTCATAATAAGTGGTGAAAATTTCATTATAATCGGTTAGTACTTTTTTTCAACAATTCAAACAAAAAAAAAAACGGGGTTTTCAAATTTTGGGCACTTTTTAACATTTTAAAATCAATGTGCCATATTTTTACTGTAGTATTGGCAACACTGTCCCGATTTTTTTGAAACTTTGACAGTGTAAAATCGTTGTGTTAATCTGTTCTCAGTGAAAATTTCAGCCATTTCGATTGAACATTTTAAAAGTTAGAGCAGTTTGAATGTCACTATACCGAAAACCACATCTGCTTATTGTGACATAGTGCTACATATATGGCTATAACTTTTTAAAGGTCAAATCAAATTGAATGAAATTGTACAGAAAAATTTTCATTGAAATCGGTTCAATATTTTTGGCTCTACAGTTCTAGGTAAAAAATGTGATATTTTTTAAAGTGTTTGTTTGGCCCAAGATTCTCAAATGGTAAGTCTCTTGTTTCGACGATATCTCCGCCAACACTTAACCGATTTTGATGAAATTTTTATGGTATTAGCTACACATAATGTACTATTCCTGGTCAAAAAATCAGCTATTTTTGTGCACGCAATCAAAAGTTATACATTATTCTTTGTGTCTCATTTTTTTCGAGTCCAGTCTTTAGAAAAATATCGTCTTCAGCAAGGTTGATCAGTACATCAAGGGCTCCAAAATTGTTTGGTAGGTCATGATGGGCCGTTTATTGTAAAATTCTGCCACGGGGCAGTGCTAGTTACAAAATATTCAAAGTATGTAAATGATTGGAATTTTTCCAAAAGTATTCAACAAGCTGTTACTTCTTTCCTTTCGAACATAATTTAGTTGAGTTAATTATTTTTTTAGACAATGTACTAGTCATAAATGTTCCAAATTTCATTTAATTTAGTTCAATTAACCATAAAATATAGTTGTTTTATGAATTACAATATAATCAGAAGTATTTTATTAGTGTGTGAAGAATTTGCCTAAGTTAAAATTCACAAATAAAAAGAAATTAAAAAAAAATTCTACTTGAAACGCTCTAACGCTCTAACACTCAAGCCCAAATTTGTACCACTTATAGCTAACTAATTGAGAACTACTAGTATTCACTAGCATTCAAAATTTGAGGACTTTTGGTGCACTTTATAACAAAATACAACTTTTAAACTAATTATTGAAATGTGCTTGCTTAGAAAATTAGCAGCTAGCGCCGCCTAGCGCCAGAAACTTGAACCAAACGGTAAATATTTTGAAAGTCCTTGATCTATCAAACAATATTGCCCAAGACACCATCTTTCTAAAAAACAGGATTCTGAGATATGTGAAATTTAAAATTTGCTTGCTCTCTAGTGCCACAGTTTTGGTGAAAAATGAATACTTTGACAAATAGTTCGTTCATGACAAAGATAGGCTACAGAGATATCTACAAAAGCATGGTAAAGTGGATTGGAGGAAAGAAGTGACTATCTATCGAATTGGGAATCGTGGGATCGGAGGTCAAACATCGAGAATGCATTCATTTTTCTAAAGTAGCATTTGATGTAAAAATGTTATAGGTAGCTACAGCATAACGTTTGCCGGGAACGGTTGTAATAAATATAATCTGTTATACTTACATTGACGTTCTCAGTGCATCCGTAAATCCTGACACCAATACCGCCGCAATGCCAAGTCCGTGTAACACTAAACCAACAATGACAACGTCAAGAGTGCTGTGAAATTAGAAAAAAAACACGCAAATACATCACAATTAAATTCAATTCCCACTTAATCAAATTGAATCCACCACTTACGTCTCAATTGGTAGGAATGACGCTGGTCCAACCACTAGGAATCCAGACACAACCAGGAAACATCCCATCGTAGAACACACCTTTGGGCTCAAAAATTTGTCCACCATCCAACCGAAGATCGGCGCCGTGAGCGCGTAGATTCCACCGTTGATCACGAATACAACCCCTGATGGAATAGAAAGAATGTTACGCTAAAGACCTAAGCCATAATGTCGAATAGCTCACCCAACAGAATCGGTCCCAGCTCGAACTGCCGCAGGTGGGGTTCCAGTGTCGCACTGAGGAATCCAATCGAGGCACTGGTAGCGCAGATCGCTAGCGAGCTTACCAGGACCCCCGGGATCTTAAGAACGCTCCACATGGAAGTTCGTTTGTCGTTTTCCTCGATGGGTTCGTTCGCGTGTTTGGGCAGAATGCACAGCGTTAGGATGGCGGTCACGAACAGGGCCGATCCGAGCACCACAAACGGCAGATAGTAGCCACCGACGGAGTACAGGGCTCCGCCAACCATGGGACCCACGATCAGACCCAGTCCGAAGCAGGTCTCCAGAGATGCCTGTTTGGGTGGAATGTTGTCAAAATAATTTACTGTGATGTTGATGGAATTTCAAATGTTACTCACGAAGGTGGTGGCCACGTTGTTCGGGAACTCTTTGGCGATGATGGCGAAGGAAGCCGTGAGGAAGGCGGCATTGCCCAGGGCTTCCACGATCCGAATGATGAAGGCGCATGTGATGAAGGGAACGTGATCCGGTATCCGATCCAGCAGACCGAACAGGATGGCTGAGGTGCCGGTGGTGAAGATTCCGCTGTTGAATAATACTTTGGGTCCAATCCGGTTGATGCACTGACCGTAGATTGGTGAAATTATAAACACTACCAGTTCGAAGATTCCGAACACTAGACCGTACTCTGTTGCCGTTGCACCCTTCCGTTCCGCCTGAAATGTGGAAGAAAGAAACGTCATCAGAAAACGAGATTTCATTCACAATCAACCCATCCGTAATTTATATTTTCTGCTCATTTCATTAGACGACGTGGATGTCGCCACCCTTACAACGTAACTAGCGCCAGGATCGAGTTTCAAAACTTACTCGTGGGGAACATTGAGAACACGCTAAAACCGATACACACAGAAGCGGATGTCGGTATGATGGTTATCACAGACCTGATCACAGACTAGTTTTATTATGCTCTACGTGTGCAAAATCAAATTGGATAATATTTTTCAAATGCAATAAGGTGCAAAATCTGTTAAAATATTGGTGAAGATGGCAATGACTAAAGGACAGGAGATTGGAATACTTTCAATCCATTCAAATAAAAATCAGATGCCATTTTGCAGCTTCTGTTAATCAATGAATGAACCTTTTTTAGCGTGAAGCACGCGTACAAACCAAACTCGAGTCAGGGCTCGATGCCCAAGGTCACTAGGCGTGATCATAGCACCCTTTTCAGTCGCTATCACCATCAATCGGGACGTGATCTACTGCTTCCGCCGCGGCGTCGTAAAGCTGGCAGACGGATTACCGGTTTTTTTGCTGACAATGCATTTAGATAGGTGATACCAGATCAGAGCGCAGATGCAAATCTCAATCTCTTCAAATGTTTTGCCGATGAAATGTAAAAATAAATTTCTATGCGATTATTGACTGCCACTATACTGACAGCCAGTGATTAGTTCTGCTGTGACGTTCATCCAACGGTCATTACCGCCGCGTGATTAGTTTAGGCGTCTCGGCACAAGTTCAAGGCGATAAGGATTCGTCTTACCGTGAAAGACGCGTAAAAGAAATAAAAACGAAACTATGATGACTGAGATGAGTGTCTGCCCGACCGCAGTTTCACTATCTCAATACAAAAAAATGCCATCAGTCAATGATCGCTACCTTGGCTTTGAACCGATTCAGGTCAAATGTATAGCACATGCTTTGGTTTTCATTTTTTTTCGGTCACGCGTGTGAAACCTTCACGACTAATGATTTTGTTTTCGGATTAGGTGGATTGTGATTAAGTTACACGCATTGTGCTGAACGCAATCAGTGCTAGAATATTTTTTTTAGATTGTTGCTACTCAGCTTTCGGTCGACGAACGGGGTAGCTTGCAACATATTTGATGCAGTACTAGCAATTTGCAACAGTACTTAAGGCGAAACTGGAAGCATTTCCTCATTTTTTGGTTTTTGATTTTATTTTTCGTTTTTGCAGAAACCATTTTTGAACAAAATTTCACTAAAAAATGGTTTCTGCAAAAACGAAAAACATTTTCTACCGCGTAAAAAAATCAGAAGATACCCTGATCCATACTCTACATGTGCACGAAAACCGATTTTAAAAATATTGCTTCGTTATTCAATAAAAAATCAAAAACCAAAAAAAAATGAGGAAATGCTTCCAGTTACGCCTGAAGATGAACTGTCTCAGAAACTATAAATACACTTTGTTTATTAAATAAAATGAACTGCTCTAAAGATTATTACCAAGTTTTCTGAACACATTTTATTTGAACTAACTTATTATTTCAGTTCATTTGATTCTTCAAATGGCAAAGCTTGTCATACCATATAAACGAATGCAGTAAACAGTAATTAATCGTTCACTCAACGTTATTTGCTACTGGTGTTGTTGAGAAATTAGATTTTTTTTGTTATGAGACGCAATGGTAGTTGTTCATCAAATATTCCAGTAAACATTACTTTTACCAATCCAGAAATATCTTTTCTCATCGATACAGTAACTTTTATTTTGTGTGAAAATTAAATATTTTATTTGTACGATTTGTTTCTTTTCTACTTTGCTACATTTTTTGAGCGTTTGCACAAACTTCAAATTTTAATCATCTAGTTTACGGAGCCCCATTTTTCTAATTTTGGAGGAAAAATCAACAAAGATGGTATTATTTGCTTCGTTAGAATGTTTACTACAAGAGCTAGAAGAAACGTTTTTGGATCTTGTTCTCAAATTGAAATGGCAGTCAATCGTTAGTGTATTTATAATTTCTGAAACAGTCTATACGGCAAATCATTTTGTATAAAGCCTGCATCCGTAATAATCGGAACACAGAAATACGTCTGTAACTCTGCAATAGATGCATTAAAATTGTTCAAAATTTTCCTGATAACATCTTCATCTTCATTTCGCCTGCGTTTTTAGATGGTTCTGTGCTACCTTTGGTATTATGAGCAGCGTGACATTGTAATATAGACAGCCTTTAAAATGGGATCATCAATCCTTTATTTAGGTGAAACGGTCATAACGGGTCTCCAGTTAGCCTAGTGGTTAAGGCTATGGATCGCCAATCCGGAGACGCCAGGTTCGATTCCCGTTCCGGTCGAGAAAATTTTCTCGACTCCCTGGGCATAGAGTATCATTGTACTTGCCTCACAATATACAAATTCATACAATGGCAGGCAAAGGAAGCCCTTCAATTAATAACTGTGGAAGTGCTCAAAGAACACTAAGTTGAAGAGAGGCAGGCCAAATCCCAGTGGGAACGTAGAGCCAAAAAGAAGAAGACGTTCACTCCGGCTGTACGCATGATTTAGAGTCAAAAAACATATGGCATTGCTTTACATGTTATTTTTTTATCAAGGTGTGCAAAAAATACGTTCTCAAAAAAACTAGGAAGTGTCTTTTACTTAATAACTTTGGGAAGATGCATCTTTTTTCAAATCTTTAAAAAGGATGTTGTTCTTAAAACCTGTCCGGTTCCATCGCAAATAAAGTTTTGTAATCGGTTGAAAAACGGCCGAGTAATGCCTTGTCAAAAAGCGTGCATTTTTCATGGTGCGTGTACTCAGTACACGACGCGATCGCTCCCGAGTTATGTGTTATTCCAACACGATTCTATCTCCATAATACATACAAATCCAGGCAGAAGTGACGTCACAATTAGGGCTATATATCAGGTTTTTAAATGGAAGAATAACAAGCGCCAAGGAACTAAATTGAAACGAAACGCCTTTGGAAGATTTTTTTTTTTCAATTAATAAATTTGGTTATGATGACACCCTAAGGTGAAACATAATTTGTTACTTCACTAAGTAAACTTGATTGCTTTTTCTTTCAAAACACAATTAGAATCTCTTCAAATCTGAATTGGGGATACCCTTGAACATGAATTGGGAGTTAGTTGATTAGTTCTACAGAGTAGTTGGGATTTTGATCGTGCAGGTTGGTTTTGCTGTAGAGTTGAACTAAGGCTAGCTGGGCAACTCGATTCGCAATTCCTGGCAGACGACTAGATCGTCTGGCACATAAGCTGGGAATTTTGGAGGCCTAAACAAGACCTACCTTACAATTTAAAGGCCGTATTACTAGTTATGCATTATGAAAATATCAAGTTAATTTGGCTGAGTGTGTAACTTGAGCATCAAACAGGAGGGGGGTTCGTTCACTGGTTAACTGGTGGAAGAATTTGAAGCTGAAATTTTCGCAAAATTTGTGCCGTTTTTACGAAATTCAAAGAAAATTTTTGAAGGATGCCTGCTGCTGTTGCTGGTTGATTACCATAAAGAATGAATACTTAACATAAACATGTCCAATGGTTCTGGCGACCTCTTATAAGAATTTTCCAAACGAACATCTGAAACAAAAATGGGAACTCTAATGGAAAAGGCTAAATATGTTCCAGTGGGAATCGATGATGAGTTCTTGATGGAATTTCTGACTACCTTTACCAGTAAAATTTTTTATGAAAATTCTTCGTTCACCACAAATTTCATCTTTATTTAAGGAAAAAAACTCTTATTCAAGAAATTCAATCTTTATTAATTTAAAACTCTTCAAAATCGTCTGAAATTATTGCTACACAGATCGAAAAAAGAGTGTAAAATTCTATGACATATGATGCACATGTTTGGAGCGTGGGATATCTTAGAAGTTTACATGACATATCATGTAAAAGTCATAAAATATCATGTAAACTTCCATTATATGTCATGTAATTCCGCATGACTCTGAGTATGTACATGACATATAACACAAATTTACAAGATATATCATGTAAACTATCGTAACACTAAGTTTACATGGCTAAAATGAAGTTTACATGACGTGTAAATCTCATTATTTTTATCTGTGTATAATTTCTTTAAAAAAAATCAACAGCTCTGTGATTCTTCAATTTGAATAAGTCGTAAGCTGTCTAAGTAAAATCATACTCTAAAGTTCCAAGTTTACTTCTAATTTCCGAAAAAAAAAATCCTCAAATTCTTCCAAGAACTCTGGGGAAAATTCTTTTGAATATTTTCAAGAATTTTTGACTGAAATAAACACGAAAAATCGCCAGGGACTTTTTGAAATTCATCATTTTTTTGTGGAACTCAAGCGCGATTTTTTTTCCAGGATTTGCAGTAAAATATCTTGAGCAATTGCTCAAATGAAAGAAGTACTTCTAAGTTTTGAAGCAAACATTTTAAATTTCATAAATAGCATGGCAAATTGTAGCGGTCTTTCTCAAAAGAAACACAACATATCACATCACAACAATAACAATATCACTTTCTTGCACTACTTTTTTCTGCTTAACATTTTTCACGCGAAGTAAGGTTTTATGGGGGCCCGGGTCCATGGCCCCCTAGGTACTCCCAGCCCCCTCCAAATCCGGCACTGGGCATTGGTGTCTTCGTAACTGCAACACGTTATGCACATTAGTTTGGGACGCGCTTGTATGGAAAAAATGAATCCTCGCTCCAGTCGACTTTTTTGATTCCATTTAGGTCCCACATGAACTGTACAAAATTTCAGCGCAATCGGTGAAACTATGAATAATTTAGCGCAAGCGATTCCAAATTTGCATATGGTTCACTGTGGGAAAAGTTACACTTTCAAACAAAAAATCCCAAAGGTCGCTGCAGTAGTTGCAGGGGGTGCCGGGAGGCATCACCACCCTCAGAACAGCAGCAGTCAAGGCAGCAGCTACAGTGCTGCTAATAAAACAAAACAAAAAGTCGTTCGTTGGGTCACTAACCGGTAATAAATCAATAACTTTTTCCACAAGCATCCAATCGTTTTGCGGTCTTCGAAGGAAAGTTTCATGAATGATTTTTTTACAAGAAGTGTTGATCGATTTGAATTAAGGAGAGAAGGGGCGACCTCTGAGAATTTTTATATGAAAGAGTAACTTTTCCCATAGTAAATCCTATGCAAACTTTGAACCGCTTGCGCTAAATTAAAGTTTCACCGATTGCGCTGAAATTTTGCACAGTTCATATGGGACCTAAATGGTATCTAAAAAGACGACTGGAGCGAGAATCTGATGTTTGTCCCATACTACAGGGCATGTTTGAGGAACGACTCGCAAATTTACCACTTCATGTATAGCGAAAGAAGCAAAACTGGGTTCACAAGGTAACATATACAGAAGTTACTCAATATAGATCGAAAAATGAGTGTAGAATTTTGCGACATATGATGCACATAAATTGAGCGTAGGATATCATTATTCTTTATATGCCATGTAATTTAGCACGACTCAGGTTGATTTCGTGACATTTAAAACATATTGATATGATATATCGTATAAACCATCATAACATGAAGTTTACATCGCTGAAATTAAGTCTACATGAAGTGTAAACCTCATTACTTTTATCTGTGCGTGTGTACGACAATGAACATTTTGAAATAGAGCGCCATGATCTACACTGTTTTGCATTTTTCCTATTGCTGAGATATTTATAGATTCCGGCGCGAAAAAATGATAAGGCTCATTTTCAACGTAGGTTCTTTATTCAAATTTTTTAACGATGCAAAAATATCACCAAAGGTGTACTCAGTAACGTTGCGTAAAATATTCATAATGTTTAGCGTGGTTTGTTTTTAAATCTGTGGGCCCAAGAAAAATCAACATAACTAATTTGCGTGCAGGAGTCTGAACAGGTGGAATCTCCGCAATAATTCTCTTTAACAAAAATCCTGCAGTTTTACTACAGCCTCTACTCAGACTAGACAGGGACGCACTCTTTGCAATCACAACACAAAAAGAAACATCAACGATGACCTAAATATGTGTCAATTTCAAACGCCAATAATGGCGAAAACTCATAAAACGAAACCACATATGAAGGTGATATTGTAAATAATCTAATACTATTTTCATAATCCCGAACTTATTTAGCCTCAAATTTGAGACCTAAGAAGGGCAGCTGATTGTATCGGAAAACTACAAGGTCCACTACACTCTGTGACTGCATAATTGCTCCGGTGGCGCAATAAGGGTGTACTACTGTGGAGGACGCGCTGCTTCTGCACAGGCTCCGTTTGTAGTTAGTTTTTTGCCTTTCTCGTGCACCAAGGTGTACCGAAAGGCTAGGGTAACGGTTGAATTTTGGACCCCTAGAGGACATTAGTTTGAATTTAAGTCAAAATCAAACAGATTCAGAGGGTATTTACACATAATAATGATGTTAGTATATTCGTAAGAGCCTCCACTGTCCGTTAAAAATACCCACAAAGTCATTTCTGGCTTAAAATTTGATGAAAATAACTGATTTTTGAAGCATCAGTTTTCACTGTTTTGGACACCCCAATATATTTTGGACCCTTCTCAGTATATATTTTGGACACCCGGTGTTTAAACTCGTTTGAAACTATTTTGGAACATTTTGCCGCTTGAATATGTTGGATCACATCCTAATTACTTGATTGACAAAGGCTGATTAGACGAGCATTGCGAATTTAATGCGCTAGAATGATAAACATTTTTGTTTACATCTGCAAGTTTCCTCAACACCGCAATCTCTTTTTGTAAACATGAACGACACTCGCACGGATAACGAGATTGGCAAAAATTAAGTTCAAGGCAAATAAGGATATTTCCAGTAAGGAAATGATTGCTGCCCGTGCAGAGCAATCTTATTTAGCGAATGATTCTAAAAATGTCCGTCATTCTATCATTAAACCTGTGTAAGTTATGAAAATACGACCCAGGGGGTCCAAAATATATGGGGGTCCAAATTATATTGGTTACCCTATATGTTCACTCCAAAAACGAAAATTTGATAGAGCCTCCGGAGGGGTCAAGTCTTATATACCAATCGACTCAGCTCGACGAATTGAGGTGATGTCTGTGTGTGTGTATGTGTGTGTGTGTGTGTGTATGTGTGTGTGTGTGTGTATGTGTGTGTACAAAAAAACTCACATCACTTTTTGGCAGTAAACCTCACCCGATTTTAATGACCGACGGTTCATTCGACGCGGAATCTGGTCCCATTGTTTCCTATTGAAAATGGTTCAGATCGGTCCAGCCGTTCCGGAGTTATGACCATTTAGGTGTTCCGGACCGGTACCCCAGAAAGGGGCCAGATATAAAAACGCTACAAACCCATCCATGCGGCACATCAAACTACGGCATTTTCGATAACTTGATGAATGGTAAGCAGAAAAATAGTCTCAGACCATATCTGAACCGGTAGTGTCCCGGAACCGGTTCCAGGTGTCCTGCCGGAAGTGGCCAAACATAAAAGTGAACTAAACCCATACATGCGACATATCAAACCGCGGCTTTTTCGATAACGCGATGAACAGTAAGCAGGAAAACTTTCTCAGACCATATCGGAACCGGTAGTGTTCCGGAACCGGTTCCAAATGTCCCGCTGGAGGTGGCCAAGTATAAAAGTTAACCACACCCATGCATGCGACATATCAAATAGTGGCTTTTTTGTTATCCTGATGAACAGTAAGCAGGGAAATCTTTTCAGAACATATCTGAATCGGTAATGATCCGGAACCGGTTCCGGGTGTCCCGCCGGAAATGGCCAAATATAAAAGTGAACGAAACCCATGCAAGCGACACATCAAATCGCGGATTTTTAGGTATTTTGATTTGGCAAAAAAAAGTTTCCGGCCATATTGGGGGCAACCGGTAGTGTTCCGCAACCGATTACGGTTGCCCCATCGTAAGTGGTCAAATGTAAAGGAGACTCAAACCCATCAATTCGACACATTAAATGACTTTTCAGGTAACCTGATGAACGGTTAACAAGAAAAAAATCATAGACCATACTTTGGAAAACCAATAGTGTGCTGAAACCGGTTCCAGGTGCCCTGACGGAAGTGGTCAAATGTAGAACGGAACCAAACGCATACACGCAGCACATTAAATAACGGCTTCTTCGATAACGCGAAGAACGATCAGCAAGAAAATAGTCTCAGGCCACATTTACCGGTAGTGTTCCGGAACCAGATTCGAGTGCCTCGCCGGAACTGGCGAAATGCACAAAGGAAAACTGATTAACAATTTGCATGAAACTAGTCTAAGACCACATCAGGGACAATCGGTAAGTGGTAAAATGTGATCCGAAAGTGGTAAAATGTGAAATTCGACGAAAATTTGCTGTCGGCTTACCTGCGTAAACTTTTAATTCGATAAACTAACTCTATTTAAGTTTTGTTTAGATTGTATGATGTGTTTTGAACACAAATTTTACAGATATTGTGGTGGTACGAATTGATAGCTTGTTCATTTTACGATTGTTGGCTTCCGAGGTTCCCTGCGGTTGATCACCAAACGGATCAGGTGTCAGAAACACCACATTTGAACTTTCGGAAGTAGCAGCTGCACGAAGAGCTGCTGCGGGTGTGAGTAACATAACAATATCGGATCATTACAGTGTATTACACTGTAACATTTGATCATTTTTTAATTCGACAAATGTCGAATGAGTGGGGTACATTATTAAAAAGTGTCGTATTAAAGAGTGATGAATACGCGGGGTTTGACAGTACATCAAATAGCAGATTTTATGATAATTTCTTCTTCTTTATGAGTGTAGAATTAGCATCTAAGTTAAAATACACAAAAATAAAAACTAAAAAAAAATCTTCTTTATGACTTGACGTTCGCATTGGAACTTGGCCTGCCTCTTTTCAACTTAGTGTTCTTTAGAGCACTTCCACAGTTTTTAATTGAAGGGGTTTCTTTGCCTGCCATTGCATGAATTTGTATATTGTGAGGCAAGTACAACGATATACTATGCCCAGTCCAGAAAATATTCCCGACCGCAACGAGAGTCGAGCCCGCCGTTTCCGGATTGGCGATCCATAGCCTTAACCACTAAGCCAACTGGAGACCCTTTTTTGATAACACGATGATCGATTCGTAAGAACATAGCTTCAGACCATATTTTAGATAACCGGTAGTGTGCCGAAACCAGTTCTGGGTGTCCCACTGGAAGTGGTCAAATGTAAAAATGATCTATACCCATGCATAAGATAAATCAAATCGTGGTTTTTTAGGTAACCTAATGAACGTTAGCAATGAAATAGTCTCAGACTATATTTGGTAGATCCGGTGGAGCTCCGGAACCTGTTCCAGTACCGCATCGAAAGTAATCAAATGTACCATGCGACACATCACATCACGGCTTTTTAATAACCTGAGGAACGGTTAACTAGAAAATAGGCTCATACCACATTAGAGACTACCCGTAGGGTTGCACAACCACTGTTTGGTGTTTCGCCGGAACTACGAAAATAAATAAAATCAATGCAAGCGATAAATATGTGTAAGAGAACAAAATCTTGGCAAATAAAACCCACATACAAACAGACGTCTCACTATACTCACTACGTTCTTGTTTTCAACGGTCATTCAAATATAACCTAGAATGTGCAGGAAAAACTTTATCGAAGACCGCAAAGTGATCTGTGATTGTGTAAAAAGTTATATCTTAGTTTGTTAGGGGGCATCCATTTAGTACGTCACGCTAAAAATGAGAATTTTCGACCCCCCTCCCCTCTTCGTACGGGTTTTTCCTATACTTAATACATTGCTTGTCACACTTTTCAGAACCCCATCCCCACCCCACCTCACCCCTTTAAGCGTGACGTACTTTATGGATGCCCCCTTAGTATCGTGTTGATATTGATCAGCCCCCAGTGTTTGTGAAGGTGCTCAAGCAGTCAACTAAGAAATCTGATATTATTTAGCTCTGCTTATACGTTGAACATAACGTCGGACTATGTGCCATCAATAAGTTTTAAGTCATTTCAATGATGGCTTTGATAAAATGCTTACTTTTATTAAAAAATATCAGGATTCAGGAACACTTTGACTTACGTCGACGAGAAAGGCACTATCACCACTAGGTGGATTAATTTGGGTTTTTTATTATTAGAAATTCTAACCATTAATTCCATGGAACGGCATATAAGCACAAAACTGCATTGCTTCATGAATTAGGGGGTTACATGTTTAGTGGACACTCAGCACCGGAACAGGCGGTCCGTAGTGATATTCTTATTCAATTGAGGCCTGGTGGTGACCGACAGTAGGGTCAAGTGGGGTAAGATGTCATTTTTTCAAACTTTCAACGTTTTCAATGGAAAATAGCCTAATTTGTTAGGCTTCCAAAGTGGTAACAGCAACTAGAGATATTTGCTCAATATTTAAGCAAAAATATTCACTATACTATTACATTTTTATCGATTTTCAGCAATTTGAAAAACTTTTTGGTAAAACGGAAGTGGTGCAAAAAGGCCATCTGCCATGGGGTAAGAAGCCACTTCATGAAAACATTCAAAAATTACGTCCAACATTTTTTAGGCATTTCCGACTCCTTTCCCTCCTCTGTCCCGCTCTTTCCGTATACTCAATGCATGGAGTATCACTCCCTCCCTGCTAAACGATGGTTGACATTTTTGAATGCCCACCGGGATAGCGTAGACATCAACAACCATGCGTCTCCATGTGTGCCTCAATCTCCTTGGAACAACATAGCTGATAATAAAATCACCCGAAAAACTGAATTGCATGCACAAAAAAAAAATCGGCAGTTGCCAATTTTCATTGGGAAATCAAAAGATTTTCCGTGGGTTTGACGGCCTAGCCTCTAGAAGAAAGTTTAATGCAAACATATCATATTCACCTATAGTAATGATCAAGTCCCACACAGGAACGATTTTATGAGTTGAGCCATTTTACCCTATCTTGGCATTTTAGGCTCTGTTCCCCTACTCAGCTATCTAGACTGACCGAGAAAGCGGAATATGTGTGGGTTTCCGGCATGACTTTGCTGTTCGTATCTGAATGAACTAGCCTGGATAAAAATCTGATTAATACAGATAAAAAAAAGATGTACGAATGTAAAATGATCATTGGTAGAGAAAGCTGTCAGTTAATAACTGTGGAAGAGGAGGTAAAGTTGTAAAAAAGGAAATATGCATACTACACAACAGTTTTCAATTAAGAACATTTTAATAATTTTCTCCAGTTAGCCTAGTGGTTATGGTTATGGATCGTCAATCCGGAGACGGCGGGTTCGATTCCCGTTCCGGTCGGGAAAATTTTCTGGACTCCCTGGGCATAGTGTATCATTGTACTTGCCACACAATGTACAAATTCATGCAATGGCAGGCAAAGAAAACCATTCAATTAATAACTGAGGAAGTGCTCAAAGAACACTAAGTTGAAGCGAGGCAGGCCAAGTCCCAGTGGGGGCGTAGAGCCATAAAGAAGAAGAAGAAGTAGAAGAAGAAGAAATAATTTTCAAACGGCTTAGAGTAAAACACTAATCATGCAACAAAAGTTTAGCTTATTGGACGCAGAGGCTTAATTCCCTCAACAACGGGGAAGAAAAAAAACACAAAATGCACTCAGTATGTGTTCCAAGCTTTTCTAGTAAGCAGGTATATAGACTAGAATGTTTTAAATATCCCTGGAAACCATAACCGTGTTTAATTGTATGGGCAAATAACCAAACATATTTTTATTTTCTCCCCTTCGTAGACTTTCGTCCATACAAATATGCCTTTGACCAAACCACCCCTTCCCCCCTTATAGTCTACGTAGCTTATAGACGGGCCTTAATACTGTTTATGAATATTTCTATACGAAAATGGCACATCAATTCCAATCAATTAGAATTACTACATTGTTGCAACTGAAATATAATTTGGCCGGGTCAATTAAATCATATAGCTGTCTAAACAAAGATACCCCCCTCAATCTTACCTCATTTGGAAAGAATGGTGCCTGTAAACTGACGCAGATTGCATTGCAAAAATCGGCCAATCCCATGATGATCAGTGTGAGCCACTGCCGCCTGGTGAAATCCAATGCCATGGTTGAATGCTGTTCTTTCTACTTTTCCAGGATCAGTTGTATTATCAGTGAATGGCGGTTTTGCGCCGATTTTTTTTTTGTTCGCGGTTGCACTCTGACGTTTTTGCCAGCACTAATTAGAAGAACTAGGACTAATTGCCGATGATAACGTAACTTTGACCGAAGATTTGGCCCGCCAATCTTAGGCGAGTGGCAGCAGTCTAGAACGCACAATTTCATGCACCACTTGACGTTCTGTGTGTATATGCAACTGCCATGAACAGATAGGGTGATATGTATGCGAGATCACTCAGTGCGCGATCTTCGTTGGTTACGAGACTTCGAACCGCATCGATAGTTGTTGCTCTTTGCCAATACTCGTCTGATAATGTGCGCAAGTCTTTTATTTCATCGGGAATTTGTTTTGTCTAACACATGGGACTTCCTTTTGTAGTTGAACACAATCACTCACTCACAAGAGACGATTCTTCTGCACAAAATATTCCAGAGGAGAACTTTTCACGGTTTTGGTATTTTGCTCAAATGACTGCAGATTACCACAAAAACGGAAATCGGTCCTCGTTCGGCACAGATTGATTGCATATCAAGGGCTCACTTTTTGTAACACAGCTGAAGCCCGATTCAATGAACTTTTTGCAAACACACGGTATCTCCCGGAGAGCTCGACGAAGCGAATACCAGCAGCGCGGAGTGACCTATCTCATTACCGGGTCGTAGGTACCGATAGACACTCGACCTTTGGGTACTCTTTGGGCGTTGAATTTCTTCCGCGCATTTTCGACTTCCACAAACTAAGGAACTTCTGCAGCTCTTCGCCAAAATAACAAATGTCGAATCAACACACCAACACAACGCACTAACAAAAAAAAAGCCAACCCGATCGACCCTATTTTGCGCAGGACACCACTTGAGAACTCCAAGGTCCTGCCACCATCTAACAGGCACTACTCTCGACTGGACTCGTTGTGCACTCCGCACCGACGCTCGAATCGAACTGAACCTTTCCGGACCGGGACCGATCATCTCAACCCAAGCAATAGAACTCAAATCCGAACGATTCGCGCACATTCTTATCGATCGGGATTCTGCCGTCATCTTGCGCGCAGGCAGATTGCTGCTCGGTCGGGAGCAAACGAGAGTGCTTTCTTTGATAGTGTACCCACCGCACCGGTTGGCAGCTGCGGCGGCATTCTAGTACATATTCAATCCTCTGCGTTAGGTAGATAGCTTTGATGACGGAGAAAGTGCGTAGGATTCCACGACGACGACGGGTAGAAATGCGCTCTTGGCGTGCAGACACTGCTGTCCCTTATCAGTTCATGCAGGTCAACAGCAAGACGGTGACAAATTGATGACAAACTACCGTCAGTGATGATCGTCGAAGGTGGGCGGCTGTATTTTGCTTTGCATATGGGCACGATGCAGCGTGCACTGGAAATCTTTGTATGAAGTGAGTGGAATATACTGGAAAGATTTCGAACTGGAAAAATCCCAATGAATAAGACTCTGACGGAAAAACTCGAAAAATCAGTCCCTGAAGAAAGTCTTGGTCTGAAAGAAAATGACTTGTAAGTTTAGGTCAAACAGTTAAAAACACAGGCAAAAAATAAACGAAATTGATAAAAAACTACTCAAGCAATCAGACAAAATCATAAAATGTGTATGTCTTGTTAAGACATTTTTCGATGTTAAGACTTGGATTTTAATTTAAATTTTTCAAATTTAATTTGTACCACATAAAAATGCTAATATCCGCCCAAAACTTTTCGAGAATGAAGGGAAGGGTGGATTATGCCGTTTTTTAAAACAATGATAGTGGTGTTAACTATTTTGATAGAGGAAAATGGTCCTATTTTGGACACATTTCGCTATAATTAATACAGGTCGTACTCGGTTATTCGGAGTATTGATTTTTATTTCACTCTGGATAATAAAGTTGTGGCGTAGTCAAAAATTTAAATAAGGGGACATCCATAAATAACGTCACGCAAAACATATTCCTTCCTCCCTCGTGTTTTGTACGAGACCTCTGAAGTTTTTATATTGATCATCACACTTTGTTGAATCCCCCCATTCCTCTCAAAGCGTGACGTAATTTAAAAACGTTCCTTTGAGTATTGTATACAATCAACCCCTGATAGTAATTTGGGCTGACAAAATCGGCGGTTTTTTGTCAATTTTGAACTCCATTAAATATGTTCTGATACCTACTGTAAAACGAAAAAAAAAATGTGAAAGAGTGATGGCGAAGGATAGGGTAAATGTACCAATAGTGGCGCATTTTGTCAAGGTGTATGAAGTTTTAAGTCAAAATCTTTCTAAAAAACGTAAATATTTTGAACCGTTCACACTATTCGGTTAAAATATGGTAAATCTGTTTGAAAAACACGCATTTTGTTCATTAATACCGTAAAATACCAAGACAAACTCATTTTTCCACGGTAATCAAATGTACCTATAGTGGTTGTATGGTTCCTATAATGGTGGCAACGTGTTCCTATAGTGGTGGTAATTAAGAAAATTGAATGAGATTTGATAAAATTCGATGGAACTGTTTTCGCAAAGCTCCTTCTAAACTTAATGTTACAACTGAGACAAAGCCTGGTTTTTGGCTTAGTTCTCTCAAGCACTAACACAGTTATTAACTGAGAGGTTCCAATGCCAATTAGCATTTTGCATTTGTATCTCATTTGGCTGACACGAAGATATTTTATCTTGTATTTTATGTCAAGAAAATTACCTGAAATTGAACTTGCCACCCTCAGCATGATCCTGCTGTATACCTGCGTGCTTACCACTTCGGTGATAAAGTGCTATAAAGACCGCCCCAGAAAGTATGGACGCAGTAAGAAAATACTGGCATTTCAAAATTATTGATGACTAGTTTTTTTCGAAGGCTACATCCTGTTGATCAACTTATTCTCTAAGCATTTGTGTAGCGGTTTATTTGATTCAGACTGTAAGTTTTAAAATACATGAACTTTTAGCGAAACACCGTCGAAAAAATGTGCACAACTGATGTACAGAGGTTAAAATGTCACTTTGGAAATAAGCAAAATATGAAGGGAGTTAGTGAAAAAACCGTGCAAGCAGCAATCAGGAAGCATCATAAGGGTAACACTTTTGAGCATAAGTAAAAATTGGGTCAAAAATAAAGGTCCTGCTAAGCCTCGTTTGGATAATCGTATAATGGAGGCATTTGAGTACAAGAAAAAATCTTCTAACTTACACAGAACGGTATATGACCACAAAAGTTGCCATTTCGAATTCCAATGTTCATCGTGACAAACAACGTTTGAGTCCTCGATGCTATAGTGAGCAGAAACAGTCGAAACAAAGCCCGAAACGAGAACCATCGAACAGGACCAGACAACTGGAGACTAGGTGCGTCCATACTTTCTGGGGCAGTCTATATATGTGAGGAAGTAGCAAACATTTCTGAAACCCTGTTCAACTTGAGTTTATTTTTTCAATTGCTGTTTAGTTTTCACTGGACGAAATTCGCAAATCTAATTATAAAATAAGTTGATAGACGAAAGGACCTTACTTAATTATTTTGGTGTTAGATTTGTGGTTGTTCATTAACCACGTAGCATAATTTCCCAATTGAATGCCCTCTCCCAAGAAAACCCTTTGTGTACATTTCTATTCCAGACATTTATAAAAAAAGAAAATTATTCATTATTCTTCAATTCACAGTTACTCCGAAGGCAAATCATGGTTTTCTCCTTCGTGATAAAACAATACAAATAAAAATCAATTTCATGTTTAAAAGTGCGATTTACCGTCATTGGTCACTCCTTCCAGGAAAGCTTCAACGCATCCTACAATTTCAGCTTATCTCGTTTCTGCTTACAAGCTTTTACAGCCTTGCTCTGCTTGTCTTTCTCTTTCTTCTTCTTTCGTTCTTCAGTTTTTTCCTGTTTTTGTTTTCGAAGTTCAGCTTTATCGTTTTTCAGTTTCTCGGCTTCCTCTCGTTTCTTCTACTTGATTTCCGCTTTTTCAAGTTTAAGCTGCTCATTTCGTATTTTCGCAAGTTTTCTCTCCTCGACTTTGACTTTCTTTCTCGCTACTTCATTTTCCTTGTCCTCCTCAATGCGACGAATTTCGTCGAGCCGTTCCGATGCCGTCAAAACTGGATAGTACTTCCTTTTGTAATTTCTGTGAATATTGCTTCTGTGTGGAGTTGGTGGCATCTGAAGTAGTTCGGAAATACTCATTTTACGGCCTGTAAAGTTGTTATCAGTTCTTTCTTTCAGTATCCTGGGAGAAGTTTCGTCTTCCCATTCCGCCTCAGACAATGTTCCGTCGTCCATGTCGTGAAATTCGCCTGGAGGAGTTCTCCTTTCCATCTCATGGAACGTTACTTCATCCCCATCATCGATAAAAGCTGAATCCTCTTCAAGGTTGGATATCATGGAACATACTTCCTGTGGTTCGCAACTCGCTTCCATGCTGAACGAATCAAATGGCACGAGTAACAGGTCAAACAGATCCTTGACAACTTTTCCTTCTTCCGAGATGATAGACTCATCGCTGAACCCAATGATACGCTGCCTGCCAATGCAATTAATCGCGGCTTGGATTGTTGACGTTGGTATGATGACTGAATCCTCCAAAATCACGTCTTCGGCATCAAGCTGTACATTCATTTCGGAAGGTATCTCATCCGTGGCAGGTGACACAGCGTCAGTTTCAGCCACCTCGATTCTGTTGACATCAGATACGGCAGGGACCGTTGTACTCCGGACTACTGATTTAGCAATGCACTTTTCATAGTCAACACCATCTGGACCGAGAGGAAAAAGACCGCACACTTTAAATCCGCTAATGATACTGGTCTTTTTTATTCCAGTCTTCATTGCTTCTTGCAAAACCGCGGGAAAGTGATCCAGGGTGAGAGTTTCTCCTCTGTGATCATCCTGCCAGTCAGTTACAGCATTCTTCCACGCAGTTTTGAGGGGTTTGAGTATGGCAACGTCTGCAGGCTGGGTGATGCGAGTGGTGTTCGGGTACAACGCAATAAGTACGATACCCAAATCCAAGCATAATTCGGCCACCTCTGCAGCTGTGTGGGAGGAATGACCGTCAACGAAATACAGCACCGGAAGCTTAACCTTTCTCTTTTAAAGATGTTTGAGAAAAACGTTTCGGATGTACAGCATGAAATTGGTAGTGTCCATCCATCCTTTAGGGCTTTTGCCAATTCCCCAATCTCCAGGAAACATGCGTAGAAGCTCTGCAGACAAACGCTGCATTGGAAGAACAACTCCCGGTTCTACAGCAGATCCATCCGCTCCGAATGTAAACATTACGGTGATGTTTTTATGACTGTCAGCATGTTCGACTTCGAAGACATTTTGGCTTCCGCGACAAGCAAGCACAGCCTTTGTCTTCGGATGTAAGAAAAATGATGTCTCATCGCCATTATAGACTCGGGTTGGGTCCAACGCAGCTGCCATAAGGTCATTCTCCTCCATGTAGGACGTGATTGTCGCAAACCATCCACGAATGTCAGACTCCTTCACCTTCGCGCTGGCAGACGATACGGATTCCGGCGTACGGAAGGTTATCTCACGATATCTGCGAAGAAAACCCTTTAGCCATTTTCGTCCTGTAATAAAGAACAAATATGAGAGAGCTAATCAAGTGTATGGAAAGTAGAAACTTACCAGGTTTGTTGTTTGTGAAAGGATTTGGACGAGGACAAGCTTCGAAGAAGGTTTTCACCTTGTGCAGCAGCAATTATTTCACCACCGGGTAACCTTTTCTCTGCATACTGATGACGTATTGCACAAGTTTGTGTTCTTCGGCTTTAGTAAGAGCCGTTTGCGGTCCTTTTCTTACTTTTGTGGTCCATTTGCTGCTAAGCCAGTAGCGAACGGTAGACTGAGGAATGCCATAAGCTTTGCACGCAGCGTACAAAGTTTTTTGTTTGGAGGTCACCAGCTCCATGCAGCGAGAAATTGCCGCTTCGTCGTATTTTGAAGCGGCCTTCGTCGACGAATCCATTCTGTAATGAATTTTATAGTCTGAATGCAATTTTACGAGCTGTAATTTATTATATCTACCTGTTGTTACACCAGAAAACTGTAAAAAATGTTCACTGTTATTTTTTTCGGTTGACTGTCACATGTAAACAATGGAATACCACCACTATGGGAACATGCATATTTCTTGTGCCCATAATGGAACAACGGGAAAATATCACATAATAAGAAATGTAATTGCTGAAATCCACTGAATTTCAAGAATTTCATCAAGTTTTGACATATTGGAATCAATGACATTAGAAGTAACTGCCTAAATGGCGTGTTTTACGCATAAGTACATGAGGTCGTTACTTAGAAAAACTTAAGAAATTCACCGCAAATTGGCTTCTTTAGCGGTGTTGAGATAATCCCATATTCTGAATCTGCATGTCAAACTGAGCCTAAATCCAAATTTTCATGAATTTTGGTGCCCGGGAACCTATTTAAAAATCAATTTGAAGTTTGTATGGGAGCGATTTGTCGAATCACCCCTCGTCGCATTTTGTACTGGGCGGAGCTGTCAAGCAGTTGCCTAGCTGTCAAAAGGTGATTTCAAAATATCTCTTTGAAATTCATTATGGGTACCAAAATAAAGTTCTAAAAATCTGAAAAAAATCATAGTGGCTGAGAAAAAGGTGCTCTTTCGTATAGAAATGAAAAATCGATGATTTTTTCAAAATTTAAAAACCCAATTATCTACAACTTTTGAATATCACATTTCTAACATGTTAAGGGACAAAACACGTAAATTTATTACTCAATCGTTGCGTACTAAAGTAATGAACAATATTTATTTAATGAAATGGTGTTAGTATATGTAATTTTCGCAATATCATGTGTTATATTGCATTGCAACCACTATTGGTACTAGCACCACTAAGGGAGCGTTTACCATATAGGATGTGGTTTTATATAAATTTGTGTCAGTGTTAATGGACGAGAAAGTGAATAGGGACACAGCCTTCTCCAAGCATATAATAATAATTATAATTGTTTCCCGACAAACAGACAATAGACGGTAGGTGAAGTGGAACGGGTTAAGACAACTTGAATCATAAAATGAAGCAACGAATTAAAATCACAAAGAATTCCCATTCCATCTACGAGTTTGTTTTGACTCAAACTTCCTTAACTGGTTCCGTGTCCGTTGCTTTTTCGCGTTATTTTTCAAAGTATTCTAAACCGGAAACAGCCTCCACGCTGTGTATTTGACACACACGTGAAACTGGGAGCGGTGATGCCAATTCCGCAAAATCACGCTTATTACAATAGCTATCACAATCTCATAGAGGGATCCTCGCATAAATCTCTAGAGGAATTCCTAGATTTGCAACTGGAGCAGTGACTGGATGAATCTTTGAAAGGAGATTGAAAGGCGTTACTGAATCACTACTGAAATCACTGTAACTCATAAAGAATTTCTGTAAATATGTATCCCATGAAAAATCGCTAATGGAAATGATCAAAACCAAAAGGAGTCCTGAGAAATATCTGGAAGAATTTCTAAAGAAATCCATGCAAGAGTTTGTGCAGGAATTCGAAATAAAAAGTCTCTAGAAAAAAATCATGGAAATGTTCCAGCAATACTTCTGGATAACTGACACTGAGGAAGATTACTAGTGATAGTCGAAATACGCGTATTTGCCAAAGAATAAGCAAAATAGGGCGGAATTAAAAGGTAGAAATGATTGTTTCAATACAAAAAACCGAATCAACAATCATCTTAACCAATAAAATAATTAGAGTGTTTTAATATTTTTCACTGCAAATTTAGAATTTGATTTTCAAATATGCTCGAAAATTCAACCCATTTGTAAATTTCCATGAAGTTGAAATACCATTTTCAAAATGTAGCAGTCACCACGTGTTAAAAACAATATTCAACAAAATAGGCATTTAAGCTTGTTACTCCCCACTAACTACTTACAGTTTTTGACCTGACTAAAGATTTTGTGGAAAGCGTTAAAACATCTTCTTAAAAAATGGAATTCCGACGTTGTTACCAATCTAATCTCATTAGAACCGAATGTTTCAAAATAATGATAATTTTTTTTATCTAGTTCATTTATTTGGGGCTCAATCGCGTATAACGCTTTGCGGAGCTGAAGATCTTTTTTTTTTGTACTTAACAGTATGCATTATTATATGTACAGAGTAATAATGATGATAAATTATAAACATATCTGCAGTAAAGATTATTATAAATCAGGCTGATTTTTTTCCGAAATGTAATAATGAACCATACAAAATTATTAAAGCGTATTCATGTTGTCACTCAAAATTGACGTTATTTTATTAATGTTTACTTTTAACTTCTGATTTTGAAAGAGAAAACTCCTATGAGTGATTTCCTAATTGATGTCATTACAAACGGAAACATATTTGGCTAATATTGAGCATTGATCTAAGATTTGTCATCATTTTAATCGATCAGTTTTCAAATTCTAAAAAAAAGATCAAATTGCTTCGCGGGCCGCATTTACGAGCTTCGAGGGCCGTATGCGGCTCCCGGGCCGCAGTTTGAGAAGCACTGTATACCATATACTATATGATGCTAAGGGTCGATTTCTTCACCTCGGCTTAACCGGTAAGCCAGGCTTACCCATATAGTTAAGCCTGGCTTAACGCTTTAGCCAGGGTGAAGAAATCGGCCATAAAAGATATCAACTGAAATTATGATTCACTTTAAAACGGCAATGTTGAGTGCAAAGCATTTATTTTTTGTTCTAAAAAGGCTATCAAAATCGGATCAAAAGGAGAAAACAAAATTGGGGGCTTCCAAAATCGGGTCAGCACTGTATTATAAATTATAGTGTTGAAAATTTCATTTCGTCATATCTAAATTCAACCATTTAATTTGGCATTTTTCTAGCAAAGCCCGTGACATTTACTTTAAATATTCAAAAAATAGCGGTTTTTCCGTGACTTTCTTGCAGAACTGGTCCAGCCGCACAAGTTTTTCATATACCATATTCTCAGGTTCAGCTTCTAAAATGAGCTGTAGGTGATTGAATTTAGATATGACGAAACGAATCATACTAAGTTATTTCAAATTTCTGCATTGAAATATAAAAAAAAATCTCTATAAAAATATTCCGGATAATCGAGTTTAAAATTCCGGAAAATCGAATCTCGGATAATCGAGTCCGACCTGTAGTTGTTTTTGTAACGAGTTACAAAAAGTGTTTTTTTTTTCAGCGCAAGTCATACATTTATCCAACAAGGCTTGACCAGTTGGATAAATACGAAGTGTGCTGAAAAAATCGAGTTTTGCTACGAGTTACATACACAATTTTATGCAATGATTTTTTCATTATACAATTCATTTGAGTTGCATAATGTTCATAATGCAACTCGAATGTGTTTCATAATGAACATTATTTCCCATTATACAACTCATTTCAGTTGCATAATGAGCCAGTACGGAAAAATTGGCCATTATGATACCGAAAGAAGTTATATAAAATGGAAATTATGATACTAAACTGCATTAAATAATTTTATAACAACTGAACTTCTTCCTGATTCTGGATCAAGAAATCGTTTTTATTCCACACCACTTATTCGTATCGTAACCAGATCATTTACCTTCTCTCAAAATTTTAACAGATTTGATTGAAAATAATTGAGATTGCACAAGCTTTTCAAAGTTTATATGGGAATAAGCATTGGAAAGCGGCGTATAACGTTCAACAGGCTTTAGGATAGAAAGTCGAAGGACAAAAGGTCTTAGGACAAAAGATTGGAAACTTTCACGTACAAACGGTTATGCTGCACAGAGAGGGCATTACTAACAGGTTTCAAATTTTACGATTACTGGTATTATCTGTAACTTCGTTGTCACTGAGTTCCACTTTCTCCTATAATTTTTCTTGAAACTTTCTAAACTATTCATATGAATTCTTTTGCTTCAACTTTTAGCCTTCAATCTGTCTTGGTCGACGAACTCTGGGCTGTGTTATTTGCTGTGCGTTATTAAACTATTCCACATCTTTTTTTTTTTATTCTTCAACCACTTTACCTAATTTACAGCTCTTTGGTCTACCAGGGCACTGCGTGAGCGATTCTAATTGGCAGCTGCACTTACAATTTGTACAGCGCCTAAATGTATTCTATTCTTATTCAACTACGACGAACTGGCTGCCTTGGCGCTGCTGTCACTTTTCTACCCTGTCCTGGTAGAATGATGCGCACGAGGATGTTGATGTGTGGCTCTTGTTTCTTTTCCAGTCCGATTGGGGGTCCATTATGAGTTGCCATTAGCCGATATCCAAGTTTCCGGGTTCGTTAGAGCATATGCTCAGAAACAGGCCCGTGCACAGAAAAGGCGTCAAGAAAGGGGTTTTTCCAAATTTCCGAAAAATTACAAGTGCCGGAGCTGGGATCGAATCCATGACCAACCACTTATGAAGTGAACGTGTGGCCACAATGCTACGGGTCCCGGCTTATTCCACACCTTAAACAACACAAATCACGAAATTCCCGGTAAAAATCACGACGTAAAATAATCAACAGTTACACACATTTGAATAATGTTGTACACAATAAGCTCCAAAAGTGAATAGATATTAACGATGAACGGTAGACAGTGTATGTTTATGTTTAATGTTAAGTGTTCAATGTTGTATATCAATGTAGGGTAGGTAATCAAAAGTTGAACCAAATTGCGGCTTTCCGAAGTAGCGCAAATTTTAAGTGATTTTTTCTCCCACACGGAAATAAATTACTACGGCAAAATCTTATCTACATAAAAGCCACGGGTATGTATAAGCTTTCTGTTAAGTGGTAAAAAGTTTGTATTTGCACCGAATTTCATTGAAAAATTCGATTACTCGTCAACAATGGTTTTAATCTTAATTTGAACCATCGTAATCATAATTTGAACCATCTTAATCTTAATTTGAACTACTGGCGGCAGCAGCTCGAGCATCTCCCACAACAGCCAATTTTGTGCTGAACAATAGAAAAACACATGGATCTGCTAATTTCCATTACTATTTTTCATTAGACAGTGGAATTTCAACTAAGAATGTTCTAAACTCTTCAGGAACTTGGAAACTAAATTTGGAATTTTTCATCTCCCAAGAGTAAACAAAACAACCACTATCGCAATCTGCCGGCCAACACTGGAAGCTCGCCCCCGTTTACTAGTTCAAATTTAGATTACAAATGGTTCAACTTAAGATAACATTCTTCAAGTAAGAATTACTTAAATTTGATGATTTTATGTCAAATAATGCGGAATATCATTCGGTTGGTCGATTCTACGATAAATAAGCTTTCATTTGACGTGTTCACATATTGCGTGTGATACAATGCATGAGCTGTACGAGTACACCGAAAATGTGCTTTGTCTGGGGGGAAATGGGTGGAATCGCAGTGATTTTTCAATTGCCTGTTTTGCATGACAAAAACGCTTTTTTCAATGCTTTAAAAGTCCATGTTATCAGGTTATATTACGGAAAGCTGTTTAACATCTTTTTCGGGACAATATTTGCCTAAAAAGTACGTCGTTTTAATGAATTACGAAATGGTTCAAATTAAGATTACAATTTGACTAGTTCAAAGTTTGATTTCTTACCCTAATTTCTATTTTTGTCCACCCTTGAAAAAGGCCAAATACAAAGTGCCGAAACTTCGGGCAAGATAAAACTATCCGTTTTGATTCCCTCGACTGTGAGAGCAGACAGAGTCGAATCTTTACATTAATAAACAAAATGGAATGATTACCTACCTCTAATCGTTCGCACCATGGATCCTGTCTAACACACCTTCTGCAGCACTACGATGCCAAACACGCGCGCCTTCAGTAGATCGGCAAGAATGCGGGTGCTCCCAATGAAGTTGAGAGATCGGCAGTTCCACTACCGAGTCTTTTTTGTCCTTTTTGTTCGCTGGGGTCATTGCCGTTGGCCTCGGTTCGCATTTTTTTTGTTACTGATTTTCCGTTACAATCAATGTTTTTTTACGGCTGGCTACTTCCCAGAGAGCTATCGTCTTCTTTCTTGCATCTTCGTCTGCCTCTTTTCAACAGTGTTATTTTAGCACTTTCACAGTTATTAACCCGGGAGCGGTTGCGTCGAGTACTCAGTACATACACGCCACCATGAAACATGCACGTTTGTGATACACAGGGTGAGCGTAGTGTCGCTGAAGGTGGTCGGAGACGCGACTCTTAGAGGGTTAAATAAAGGGCTTTCTTCACCTGCTTTACTTGTACATTGTATAACAAGCACAATACAAGCACAGTACTATACCCAGGCTAATTTGGGTTTTGAATAATAGTTTACCTGGTAACAGTTTTTTGTAGAACATTATCATCCTTTTTAACTTCTGTCCCGTAACGTGGGTAGATCACCTTAGAACGGTGCGTTACGGTGTAAGATCTACCACATTGCATCAAATTTTAATCTGGCTATTTTCCTGCCTAAAGTGGTAGCATTGCAGATTAAAATTTGATGTATTTTTTGTTATGTTTATGTTTTGTTTTCAACTGCTAATAATCCTTTTGTTTTAGGTAGATTCAGGTAATTTTACTATATAATTTTTGAAAAATAGTAACTGTAACGAGCGTATCACTTATTATATATTATCCAGTATTTATTTATTAATCCTTTACTCTCTTTTCAGTGAATCTTACCATCATAGTTGGCGCACTAATAAATCTTTTTAGCAAATCACCGTACACATCATCATATTGATACATCAACAATGTACACACCGTCTTGTACGGCTGGTGAAGTGCGCGCTCCCGAAATAAACAAGGTTGTTTATCCGAGTTTTTCGCGATCGCGGCGGTCGAAACGTACATTGATCGGTACGTGAAGTGCTACTAAAAGTGACTACAGTGAAGGTTTCGTGAAAATCGGTGAGAAAACGGCCAAAAACGGTGATCTTGTGTGTGAATCACGTGCTGGAAACAGCAAAACAAACGGTCATCAGTCGGCCGCCCAGCTGATTTCATTCACCGGTTCGGTGGTGTGAGGCGCGGTACATCCGAAGAAGATATTTTCGAAAAATAAAAAGTGGTGAAAAGTTTTGGAAGTTTCGGAAATTTGGAAGTTTTGAGAAGTGTCTTTCTTAGACTCGCTTGGGGTAGGTAACGGGTGACCGTTACCATTGGGTCAAAACTAACGTAGTGTAACATGGCGGCCGCTAGTAGCGGCGACCCAGGAGGGTCAGTTAGACGTAAATTGCCAACGTATATGGACCCAACAAACAGCTTTGGCGAGCTGACGTACCTCCAACTGCTAGGAAAGGACGGTGTTCCGCTACCGGTTAACCCATACATCATTGGGAAATCGGTCGAGA
This sequence comes from Aedes albopictus, assembly GCF_035046485.1. NCBI lineage: Eukaryota > Metazoa > Arthropoda > Insecta > Diptera > Culicidae > Aedes > Aedes albopictus. The sequence goes on along the minus strand of NC_085138.1, from coordinate 70,337,963 downwards.
CTTGTGCTGGTGGTGAAATTGAAGATGCGAAGACGGAAGCACAAGGCCAGAAATACACCCTGATGGTACGTAACCCAGCTCTGGTTACGAAACTTCTGAAGCTAACGAAACTCATCGACGGTACCGAAGTGGAAGTTATTCCCCATCCAAACCTTAATGTGTCCAAATGCATCATCTCCACCTTCGACCTGATTCATCTGGAAGAGAAGGATATCTTGGCAGAGATGATTAAGGATAGTGTCATCCGAGTGCAGCGAATCACCAGAAATGTGGACGGCAGACGAGTGAATACACCGGCGTTGATTCTAACTTTCTGCAAGACCACCTTCCCAGAAACCATGAAGGTCGGTTTGAGGCGTGTCCCAACTCGTCCATATGTGCCAAACCCCATGTTGTGCTATGGTTGTTACACCTACGGCCACACTCGTGCCCGATGCCCTGGCCCACAGCGCTGCTCCAACTGTTCAAGCGAGTTCCACGGGGATGAATGCAGTGAAGCACCCATGTGCCGGAATTGCAAGGGAGACCACCGACCAACCAACCGCAATTGCCCGGTCTACAAGAGAGAAGTTGAGGTGATGAAAGTGAAGGTCCGTGATAATCTGAGCTTCCCGGAAGCAAGAAAGCGCGTTGAACAACAGTCAGCCAGCTACGCTCAAGTAGCGGCACCACAGAGTGCGATTGAGAAGAAGGTTAAGGATCTCGAAGCGGCCATGTTGCAAAAGGACAACGAAATTGCACGACTACAGGAAGAAAGCAAGCGGAAGGACGAGAAAATAGAACAAATGATGGCGTTTATTGAGAAGATGCAGCAGCAGGCTGGCGAAGCTGGCGAACAAAAATCTCGCCCGAACCGTGAGCAATCTGGTAGCCTCGAAAAGTCGCACAGCAGCCGAAATCAACAACGAGTAGAGAGAACTGGCCCTGTTACCCGCTCGAGAACCAACTCTCCAGCAATAGCTAGTACCTCTCAGGTCCATACCACCCAAATTCAGGAAACGAAGCGCGGACGACCTCCGAAACCGAATAACCACCATAAATCCGCCATATCGCCGGATCCAAGCCCACCCCCGAAGAAAACTGCCATCACAACGCACGACCTGAAAGAAATGGACTACTCCAGTGAAGAAACTGAGGTTGCGGAGTCACCTCCAAATCAGCGCCTTCGATAACTCCGCTTCTGAACAACGTTCGTACAACAACGACGACCTAGGCACGATAACGGACAACGATAATAATCGGTTCGGAAGATGGGAAAGTGTAGTACCTCTTCCGACGCAAGTACGGCAGGTTGAACGAGCTGTCCGGGACGTCTTACCCCAACCCGTTGATGGCGACTTCACCTCCGTAGCCGATGGGACAATGGAACATATCACGACACCCGATCAAACCCCAACTACCAACGTAAGCACCGATAGTACCAACACCGTAACATTGACAGCGGCGGGAAGACGGCAGGAAGATGGAGTTTCCTTGCTCTACCCTGATCGTCGCACTGCACATCGAAAAACAACCCCAACCGAGCCCCAAAACGAACCCGAAGGAAATCAACAACGAAATATTACACAAAGCGATTCCGCAGTGCCGGCTGTTGTCGGCGTGGAAATAACTAGTGTAATGGTTTCGACAGCAGCTGGTACTGTGGGGCCAATCGCCTCACAGGCAAGTCCCCATGATATATTCTCCTCAACGGAGGTCACTGTCGTACCTGTCTCTCCCACAGCCTATCGATCGACACGAAGATTATCAGCATCGTCATCCACTACTGAACCAACCGTCGACAGTCGCCCCGGTGGATGTTTCGCTCTCCAGTGGAATATCCGTGGTCTGCGGGCCAACATTAGTGAGCTGAAACTACTCGTCGCCGATCTCCAACCTTGCGTCATAGCGCTGCAAGAAACCAAAGTGAGCCAGCACATCATTCCGACGGACTTCGTCGGCAAGGACTACGCGCTGCTGTTGGAATCCAAAGCCCTTCATCACTGGCAACACGGCGTAGGCCTCGCCATCCGGGAAGGTATACCTTTCGAGCGTATCCATGTAAACACATCTCTGCACCACGTTGCTGTACGCATATCTTCGCCGATCCAGGTAACTATAGTGTCAATATACGTCCCGCCGAACTCAAATCAGCGTCAGGTCACGCTCAGTGAGTTGATTGATCAGCTAGAGGGTCCGGTCTTACTTCTGGGCGACTTGAACGCGCATCATATCGCGTGGGGGTCACGCCAATCAAATGCTCTCGGCCAATACATCGCCGAAACTACGCTAGACAAACGAATGGTCATCCTCAACGACGGATCAGCTACTCGCATCGACCCGGCCACGGGTAGCACCTCGGCAATCGATGTAACGATCTGCTCCGAGAATTTGGCGGGAAAGTTCACTTGGCGAACTCTGTCAGACACGCACAACAGTGACCACTTTCCAATTGCGGTGTCCATCCCTGGATGGTGTAATCAACAAACTGCACGACGAAAATGGCTATACGACCAAGCGGATTGGGCGTTATACGAACGCATCACAGCCGAAACCATCCGGCCAGATGCTGAATGGAATGTCATCAACTTCACTGAGAAGATCATCGCTGCTGCAACTAAGGCCATTCCACGGTCGAGCGGTCGAAAGGGACCAAAAGCGGTACCATGGTGGTGCCCCGAGGTAAAGGCGGCAATTCGACGGCGCCGTAAATGTATGCGCTCCCTTCGACGTCTGCAGCGCGCAGAACCAAACCAACCCGAAGCGCTAGGAAATTTCCAGGAAGCCAGAGCGGCGGCACGCAAGGCGATAAAGGAAGCGAAGGAGCAATCATGGGAAGCATTTGTGGCGAGAATCTCACCAAGCAGCACGACGACTGAGCTGTGGAATACGGTCAACACTCTACGTGGCAACCGACAACAACGCACAGTGGTACTGCAGCGAGAGGACGGCTTCACGGAGAGCCCGGTAGAAGTAGCAGAGGAACTGGCGACGTACTATAGCGAAAGGTCGACGACATCCAGCTACCTTCCATCGTTTCAGATGGAAAAAGAAGCAGTCGAACGAGTGCCCATAGACTTTTCGCCCAACACAGACGACGCTTACAATACTGACATCACTCTAGCGGAACTTCTGTGGGCTCTCGACAAAGGGCGAGGTGCCTCGACAGGCACTGATTCGATAGGGTACCCACTGCTTCAAAGACTACCCATATCTGTGAAGATTATACTTCTTGAGCTACTCAACCAAATCTGGCGCATTGGGGAGTTTCCTGCCAGCTGGCGGAATGCAATCGTCGTTCCCATTCCGAAACCTAATTGCCCCGATTCCGGACCATCTGCCTTCCGGCCTATCTCCTTAACCAGTTGCATGGCGAAGTTACTCGAGCGGATCCTGAACCGTCGTCTGATTAGCGAACTGGAGGCGAAAGGTCGGTTAGACAAACGCCAGCACGCTTTTCGCGCGGGACGCGGTACCGATACATACTTTGCCGAGTTGGAGAGATCGCTACCAACCGTCGATGAACACTGCCTGATCGCATCCTTGGATCTGTCGAAGGCCTACGATACCACCTGGCGGCACGGAATATTGCGGACGCTGAAGTCATGGCGGATACGTGGTCGGATGATGAACATTCTGAAAAGCTTTCTCGCGGAACGTACGTTCCAGGTGTCTGTAGGCGGGCATCTCTCTCGCGAACGCCCTTTAGAAAACGGAGTCCCACAAGGTTCCGTACTTTCGGTAACTCTATTCCTCATCGCGATGCAGCCTATCTTTCAGGTCATACCAGACGGTGTTGAAATGCTGTTATACGCGGACGACATCCTCCTTGTGGTACGAGGAGCAAAAACCGCCGGTCTACAGCGAAAGCTACAGGACGCCGTAAAGGCTGTCGATAGATGGGCTAAAAGCTTGGGGTTCACTATATCCGCTTCGAAATCTCAGACCTTCTACTGCAGTCCGAACGCGCGCCGGGAACCAGCAAAAGAAATCACTATCGACCGGAAATCCATCCCAAAGACCAACCGTCTGCGGATTCTTGGTGTTACTCTCGATAGAACGCTGACATTTAAGCCCCACTGCCAGAAGATGAAAGAATCCTGCGAGTCTCGTCTTCGTATTCTAAAGATGATCGGTGCTAAGCTTCCACGAGGTAACCGGACAACATTATTACAGGTGGGTTCGGCGTTAGTGACTGCGAAGTTGACGTACGGTATCGGACTAGTCAGCCGAGGAGGAACAGCATCTCTGGAAGTCCTTGCCCCCGCCTACAACAAAATGATCCGATTTGCGTCCGGAGTTTTTGTGACCAGCCCGATAAATTCGGTCATGGCCGAAGCGGGCACTCTTCCATTTGAAATGTTGGCCGTACAGACCACAGCGCGGACGGCCATTCGAATACTGGCAATAGATCGAACCAACATCTCGCTCCCGCTCATTCAGCGAACATCAGACCGGTTGACCGAGCTGACGGGCACGACACTTCCCTCAGTTGGACAAATCCTGAGGCAGAGCGACCGTGTGTGGCACGCACGAAGACCGTCAATAGTGTGGGATGTTAAAAGGAGCATTAGAGCTGGCGACCCGCCGGGAAAAGTACGTCCAATTGTCCAACAATTGCTGTCCACCCGTTTCCATAGTTCGACTGTCGTCTACACTGATGGTTCAAAGCTGTTGGATATGGTTGGTGCCGCTTTTTATACGAATGGGTTTACGAATACCTTCAGTCTTCCGAAGGAATGCAGCGTTTTCTCGGCAGAGGCATACGCTATACTGAAAGCGGTTTCCATACCGAATGTGAATCGAGAAGTAGTGATCCTCACGGATTCAGCAAGCTGTTTGTCTGCTCTCGAGACAGGAACATCAAAACACCCGTGGATCCAAGAGATTGAAAACATTGCACAAAATAAGTCAGTTCGATTCTGTTGGATTCCCGGACACGCCGGCATTCCTGGTAACGAGGCAGCCGATCGACTAGCGAATGAGGCAAGAACAGATCCAGCCGTTGAAGTGCCGATTCCGGGTGAAGACGCGTTAAGGACGATAAAGCAAGCGATACCTACGACAACGATGGGAGAACAACTGGTTCGAAACACGAGAGGCGAAGCTGAGAGAAATCAAACACGATACGTACCGGTGGACAGATCACGGCAATGCAGCCGACCAGCGAGTGCTTACACGCCTGCGGATAGGCCATACACGCCTGACACACACGTTCCTTCTGAAGAAGGAACCCCCACCAACATGCGAGTGCTGCGGAACTACACTGGACGTGCGACACGTGATTTTGAATTGTAGAAAATATGAAAGGGAGCGACAGGAGAATAATATTGGAACGACTAGTTTACGAGACGCCTTATCAAACGAGGAAGAAAAAACAACTAGGATTCTTAAATTTTTGCGCGACTCGGGATTGTACAAGCAACTGTAGACATAGAATAACAAATTGCAAATGAGTGATTTTTTTTTGCGATACGAGATTTGCGAACAATTGTAATAGAATAACAAATTGTAATCAAAATGTGAATTAGACCGTGCGACATGAATGCACCCTTCCGGTGTAAAATGTCGGAAATAAACAAACAAACAAACAACATCATATTGATACAAGCGAACATGTTTAAATATCTATATCGTTCTGGAAGCGTTTGGTACGGGAGGTCCACGCTTCCATCTTTCCCCTCGATTTCAAGGTGTAGAATGTTTTCAAATATTGACTATGTTGAAATCGTTCTATCCCTTGAAATCTTCTCTGTGGTACATGATGCGCAGTTGGCCTGGCCATTAGACAAGAAAAATGATAGATTGAAAAGTCTTCATTTTCCAGGATGCATTCAAGCAATGGCTGCGTTAGTATGAGATTAGATTAGATTAGATTAGATTAGATTAGATTAGAACATTATCATCCTTTTGAACAACAGTAGTTCCTTTACGGCCATAGATGTGATTGCCATTAAGGACTGTTCATTAAAGAAAGTGGACACCTGTTTTTCAATAGAAAATATGTATTTTCGAACAAATCCATAAGTTTATTTTTTATAAATGACAATCAACATACATGTGGCCAAATTCACGTGAGTTTGAACATTTACTTCACTTTTCGGAAGAACGCTCGGACTTTCCTCTTGATACCTCTCATTAGATTTTGCACAACTTTCTCCGTAGCTTTTCGTTGTGCCGCAGGCCAAATTTTTTTGAATCAATCAACAGAGCTTGCTTCTCTTCCATCTTTCTTAAGATGCCGCTTAATTATTGTCCAGTATCTTTCCACAGAACGCTGTTCAGAGAAGTTTAGTGGATTTTGCCATTTTTCGACAAAATCGACTTTTTCCGTCTTGAGCATCTCTAGTGTAGAAGAAGCGTAATAAGCGGATGCCAGATCCGCCTAAAACAAAAGAGGATCCGTATGTTTTCGGTAGATAAGTAGAAGTCGATTTTTGATCCATTCCTTTCTGTTATTTTCACCGTTGATTGTTCCCGTTGTGAAATACGAAGAACTCTTTAAGTCACATGAACAATTGGCTTGCCACACTAAAAACTGTTTCCCAAATTTTTCAGTTCTGATGCACCCTACATCATCCGGCACATCTGTCCCCTGCTTAGCGTTAAAAAATTGCGGTCCCGGAAGTGTATTAGTAAGCAAATTCTCGAAACGACAACTTTTTGGAACACCATTTGTGCAGAATTAATCTGCTAGTCGCAAAGCTAATACGACCTATCGCTCGAAATTTCTTACTTTTTCCGTTTTCTTTGAATGTGTTGCCGAAGTGAACAATGTTTTTACACACTGAGCAAAAATTTACAATTTTTTGTTTAGTTTTAACTCTAAACTATTGGTAAACAGATGTCCACTTTCTTTAATGAACAGTCCTTACTGTTTTCTATACAATTTTGCCTTCTTTAAACGTAAGTTGTTCTTTCTAGTAATGAGTTTCGATAATTTTTGACGTGATTACTAATACAAATATAATTGTTTATAATATTTTGCCTGCTTTGTAAATAGGTCGTTCTTACGAGTTATACTACTACAGCGATTATTTTTAATTTTAATCTAGGTATTTGCAAAGAGATCTCCTTCTACTAAATTTTAAAAGATGTGGAGATTAAGGTTACGTTTTATTTTTTACTAATCTCTAGTTCAATGTACTTTTTAGATACTTTCTACATTATATTTATATTCCTTTTGCCCACATCTTTTTATTCCATAGTTGGATTTCCATATTTATTATGAATGACTTAATACAAAAATATCGCGCTGTAGGTACTTGAATAAATTTGAAATTCACTTCTCGTACCTAACGAATCCTGGTCCTTTCAGATGCGTTACTAACTACAGCTTTCGAGCTTTTGACATTTCAACCTTCTTCCTTTCGACATTATGTCCTATAATTTTTAAATTACAACCTTTTGACCTTTTGACCCATCGACCTTTAGAACTTTTGTCTTAGTTATATTTTTATTTCGATCTTTCGAGCCTTTGTCTACTTGTATTTTCGACATTTTGTTCTGATTATTTTTTATTTCGACCTTTTGACCCTCCGACCAATGCTAGACTTCTCGTCCTTTCGACCTTTCGACCGTCAACCTTTTGACCTTCGACCTTTTGTCATAGATCCTTCAGAAGGGTCCACTATATGCACCGTCGGCGGCGAGGCAGATAACATGGAAATCAAATGGAGGGTCCAGTGTTGGCGCCAAGATATTTGCAAATAATCGTAGTGGACCCCGGCGAGGTCCATTACAGACATAAGAAACTAATGTTGTATGTTTGACTGTCTTAACATGAAGAGGGGACATGAAACTTTTTATAAAATTTCACTTTGGGACAATCACTTGACGTAAAAGTTCATTTAAATATTACATAACGCTAAAAGGTGAGGGAGGGAGTATAGCGCTGTGTTACGCTTCATACAAAATATAAAAAAACTTCCATACAAAAGTTGTTACTTGGGAAACGGAGGGGGTCCAAAATGGTAAAATTTTGCTTTACGTAATATTTGAATAAACCCTAACATTGCTAAAAGCCGCACAAGTAAGCTTTGATGGCTTAGGGGGTTCACTACTAGCAGCAGAGCAGTTAAACATGTTTCCGAAAATTTACAGGATGCTTAACGGGAGATTTAAAATGTCTTATTCGTGTCCTCTGCAGTTGGCCAATCGAGTTGCCGTATCTAGTAGTGAGGTACATCCTTCAAACGCTCTCGGAGCGTTCTAGGCAGGCTCAGGAGCGCTACAAAGGATGAGACAAGGTGCTTCAGGGGCATTTTAGGAGGCCACAAGGGTGTTTAAGGGGTCCCAGAGTTTTCCAAGGGACTCCAGGGGTCTTAGGGGTATTTCAGGGAGTTTCAGGAAGTCCCAAGGGGTCTCAAGGGTGCTTCAGAAGGTTTCAGGGGGTCTCGGGGCGTTTTTTTTTTAGGTCTCAGAAACATATCACAACGTTCCAAGGGGTTTCCGTGGATCTCAGGGGGTACATAAAGGTCTCAGAGGCGTGTCTGGGTGACTCGTGGGGTTTGAGGGGCGTTCCAGGAGGTCTCAGGGGCGCTTTATATTAGTGAAACGCTTCGGACCCCTATAGCAACAGATCTTAAGGCGTGGGTATTCAGCATGACCATGCTGAGGGTAATGAGATTGATTACCGGTCCACTCAGGATATATTTAAAAGAAACCTCCATGATTTCTTTGAGCATAGACCATCTTCGGGCCTGCCACATGGTATACACATTAGTATGGGACACGCTTGTATGAAAAAAAGTAAATCCTCGCTCCAGTCGACTTTTTCGATCCCATTCAGGTCCCATATGAACTGTACAAAATTTCAGCGCAATCGGTGAATCCATAATTTAGCGCAAACGGTTCAAAGTTTGCATAGGACTTACTTTGGCAAAAGTTACACATTCAACGAAAAAATCCCAGAGGTCACCTTTTGTCTCCTTAACTCAAATCCATCAACGTTTCTTGTAGAAAAACAAATAGCAGCAGCCAAGGTAGCAGTTACAGTGCTGCTAATAAAACAAAACAAAAAGCCGTTCGTCTGGTCACTAATCGGTAATAAATAAATAGGTAACTGTTTTCCTCAAGCATTCAATCGTTTTGCGGTCTTCGAAGGAATGGTTTATAATTGATTTTTCTACAAGAAGCGTTGATTGATTTGAATTAAGGAGACAAGGAACGACCTCTGTGATTTTTTATCTGAAAGTGTAACTTTTCCCATATTAAATCCTATGAAAACTTTGAACCGCTTGCGCTAAATTATAGTTTCACCGACTGCGCTGAAATTTTGCACAGTTCATATGGGACCCAAATGGAATTAAAAAAGTTGACAGGAGCGAGAATTTGACGTTTGTCCCTTACTAATACATATGCATAATAGTCATTGGCAAAGGAAGCTTTCAGTTAATAACTGTGGAATTGGGTTCTTTAGGGGTATCCAGATTATTGCATAATCGGAATCTCCGTCCAAAAATTAGTCGAAATCCAAAATTTAATTATTTTTGGTGCCCGAGAACTATTTTTAAAATGCATTTAAAGTTTGTATGGGGATTTTTTTTTTGTTCGGGGCGAACTGTCACTTTATCGATTGAACTGTCATTCTATCCACGGAAATGAAGAAGAACGTTATTAAGCCTATTTTGTGAGCTTACGATATTGCAGAACACTGAACGTTAGATGATGATTAGAGGAGCTGTCCAAACGCATGGGTTTATTGTTATGAATGATTTTAGGCATTGAACGTATGAACACACTCGCTTGATACTTCTTCTACATATTTTCGAAAAAAAAGTAAGCTTTTATGAAGATATGGTAAAGCTGTTTTGGTTCGTCGTTGCATCGCGTCGTCGTTCTGTGTGTGTGCTTTTAGAGGAAAAAACTAGTTTTCGTGCGAGTCGGTCGTGTGATGCCAGCAGCGGATGACATTTCAGTCTGTCTTGGTTCGTCGTTGCATCGCGTCGTCGTCCTGTGTGTGTGCTTTTAGAGGAAAAAAACTAGTTTTCGTGCAAGTCGGTCGTGTGATGCCAGCAGCGGATGACATTTCAGTCTGTTTTGGTTCGTCGTTGCATCGCGTCGTCGTTCTGTGTGTGTGCTTTTAGAGGAAAAAACTAGTTTTCGTGCGAGTCGGTCGTGTGATGCCAGCAGCGGATGACGTTTCAGTCTGTCTTGGTTCGTCGTTGCATCGCGTCGTCGTCCTGCGTGCGTGCTCGTCTTTGTACGGGGCGGTTAAGTGTGTTTTTGGAGGCAAAGTGGAAGTGCCGCTTTTTTCATTCGGATCGGCCGCGTCGTCGTCGACAATTTGAATGTGCACATCGTCGTACCCGTGTGTTGTTGTAGCGGTTCAGTGTGATTTCGAGGCCAGTTTGTGGAAGATGCTGCAGCACATACGCACTGGACACTTCGAAGGATGTTTATTGGTGAGCTCGTTCCATTTTATCACAATAATTAATGCTATAGGATGTATAAAATTCTGCACTGGGTTTTGTGTATTTATCTATTGTCGCGCTTATCTTTTATTAGAGTCCTGCGGCGGTCGTACGCTCGCAAGGCATACCGCCGCATGACAGTCGCAAGGCAAAACAAAAGAAAAAGTGTTCCCGCCAAAAACAAAAGCACGTGGGTTTCGCGAAGTGACAGATGTTTTTGAATGTATTTGTGACGAACGGCAAGAGTAGCTCAGTGGAATGAGTGTTCTTGCTGTCAAACCCCATGTAGTGGAGTTAGATACTTTTAAATCTGGTGACGCTGTTATGATTAGTGACTTTCGCGCTGATATCAGAAGCCAGAGGCAGATAATCGCCATATTCTGATTTTTCTTGAGAGGCATAATAACAAATATTGAAAAGTTCGTCACGTCATGTGTCGGCGCTAGTTCCATTTGCACATTTAGTTGGTAATAAATATTTTTCTTTCATTTTTTGCATGTACACAAAAATTTGAATGGTTCGTCATCTTCGGTGTCGACATTTGTAATATTTTAGCCCAAATGAATAAATGTTTTGACTCAAATAAACGTTGCATGAATTTCTGGAAAAAGAGAGGGTCGGTAAAAGATAGACGGCGAACCATGCGGTAAGATCTTTCTGATTTATTTATCCCGTGTTATTTTGTTAATACTTGTGAATCGATCGCGTTCAACATTGTCTCGCGCGGAAACGCAAACTACAAATGCGTCGGTGTTTAGCATTGTGTTCTCCTTAGTTGCGAATGAATAACTTATGTAGGGTGAGTTTTGAGGCACAATAGATCGCGTTCGTCGTCAAAGGTTTAGAAGGGTATTTCTTCGCGAGCGCATTATTAATCGCGAATCAAAACATTACATTCGTTTACCACGTCGAAATCCTCAACACATCTCCATTTTCCCTGTCCAAACTCCTAGTGATTTCTCGTAGTAACGCAGAGAATTCCTCGGTTATTGGCCTAAGCGAGAATCACGTCATCATTTCCTTCCCTATCCTCAATTGACCTGCATTCGGACGCGGCCGGCGCTGGTATTGCTTATTGAAAAGTAATGGGATTGCAGCATTTACACAATGAAGAGAAAGCTAATCCAAGCATCATCTGTTGGTTCTTTGTGTAAATGCAGTTGTCCTTGCAATAACAGAGGAGCAACCGCGGGCGGTCAATCATGCTCATGCTCATGCTCATGAACTGTCATTCTATCCACGGAAATTAAAACTGTTTTATTTATTTAACCATCAAAACAAAGGAATTGGAACGCAATAAAATCACCTTATACTCAGAAAAATGAGCTCTTTCGATTAGGCTAAACAAAATGGCAATATTTAATTCACTAAACAACCCAATTGCTCATAGAACACTAAGCTGAGAAGCAAGCTTCGTTCCAGTGACGACATTACGCCAAACAGAAGAATAATAAAAGAAGAAGAAGAATAGAAGAAGAAGAAGAAGAAGAAGAAAAAAAAGGAGAATGAGAGGCATAATAAGAGAATTATAATAAAAAGAAGAAGGTCGAATGCCAACACGTCGAATGGACAAAACTACTTAAGGGCGAACGGGACGGTCGACAAAATATCCGTCATTGCTTTGTTACTACTAAGATGGTAATCTCAGATTTTACCTCATCTTATGGAACAAAAACTTTTTATTGTGTGTGCTCACTTGCAGTGCATATGCTGATTGTTTTTCAGTCTCTTCTGTGCGATAGAAATCGAGATTACCATCTTCAAAATAACGAGGTAAATTGTTAGAAAGAGAGAGAAGATAGGAAAATAACAACGGCGTACCGTATCACTTTACCATGAAATTTCATTTATAAGATAAAAGAACAAATTGTTTGATAAGCCTGCAAAATAGTTGTATCTTGGAAACGATAGTATTAAACAAACATTTGTCATATACTTTTTTTAATTGCAAATTTTTAATACTTTCATACAATCGTGTCGAAAAGAAACTGTTTCTAAGATATATTTATTGAAAATGTTCAATGTTTTTTTTGCTTAGATTTTTTTAAAAGTAAGGCTAGAGTCATATTGCCATTATTGCTCATGAAAAATGCATTCATCGAATTCAAATGGAAATGCTCCCATTTTTTCTGGTGGGTTTTCAGATAGGGTGCTGAACCACGTTGTGGTTACTTTTTATCTATAACTTAGTGAATTTAAAACAAATTGATATGAACTTCCATACACGATTAGATAATACCCGGGTAGAGGAAAAAATCTCAATAATAGCATATTTTGATATTGAGATCAAAATGTGATATTGGTTTGATTGACATAAGAGATAAAAGATCTAAAAATAATATCTAAAATTTACTCCTGGAACATCATTATCAGATCATAATTAGATCTTGTAAGATCTAACCAATAGCAACGAGCTGTTCGTTTGATCTTGAAATATCAAAATTTGATATTGTTCAGATGTTCCAGGAACATTTTTCAGATATTATTTTCAGATCTTTTATCTCTTATGTCAATCAAACCAACATCACGTTTTGATCGTCAGTATTTCACCTCTACCCGGGTATAGACCTGTGCGCCGACTATATTTTGCTCGGCGGCGGCGTGAGGGCCATTTTTGGCCGGCGGCGGCGGCGTCATCGGCGTCACGCCGGTGGCAGCTATCGGCGGCGGCGGCGGCGGCGTGAATCGGCGTGACCAAAATTTAATTATAACTAGCTGTACCCGGCAAACTTTGTATTGCCTACTGCGTTTTTTGACGTTTCAAGTTTCCAGCCGAGACCAAGTCCCCGTTCGAAATGTATGAAAACCCGGTTTTCAAAAACTCGCAATTTTCCCATGTTTTTGGCCTCTTAAACCTTCCTTGGGTGAAAACTAACAGAACAAAACTTAGACGACCCAAATCGGACCATCCGTTCGCAAGTTATGCGCGGTTCCACGTATGCCACTGCATTTTTATATATATAGATGTAAATATTGGCAAAGCAAAGAAGTTGCCATTACGCTTATGAATTTTTAGTCTGAGCTTTTTCATGACCATTGATGACATAAACTATTACGTTTAAATGAATCTCTTTTGATTTCTGTTCGGGTCTGCCACTGCCACCTCATTACCTGCATCCTTAGTGTAGTGCATGTTGCATTACTTCATTTCAAATAAAGGGTAATGAAATATCGGTTTTACTGCAGTTTTTGTTTTGTGTTCTTCGAACCTTCAGAAGCTATCACATTTGATAATAAGGTCGAAATATGTACACTGAGGAATCCCCGAATGATTTCAGGGAGGAATGTCAGAAGGTATTCCAGAAGGAGTCTTAAAAAAACTCCTGGAGGAATCCATGAAGAAAATTCTGGACTTATCTCTGCCGGAACTGATGTATTTAACCCTAAAGGATCTTCTGCAGGAACCTCTGGTGGTTTGAAAATATCTCTTGGAGAGGTCCCTGCAGAAACTTCTGAAGAAATCCCTGATTTTTGAGGAATTTCAGAAGGAAATCCAGAGAGAATCATCGAAAGAATTCCCGAAGGATTCCCCAAATGAATTAAAGCAGGAATTCCAGGAGAAATTTCCGAAGGAATTCTAGCGGGAATTTCTAAAGGAATCCGAGAAGGATTTTCAGGAGGAATGAACGAAAAATATCCAGGAAAAATCCTTGAGAGAATTCTGGGAGGAACTGCCGAAAGAATTTTACGAGGAATCCTCAAATATATTCTGGGAAGAATCCGCGAAGGTATACTGAGAGAAATTCCGGTAGGGATCCCCGAAGGAATTCCAGCAGGATTTATCGAAGAAATTCGTAGAGGAATGACCAGAGGAATTCCAAAAGGGAGTTCCGAAGGAATTCCAGAAAGAATCCCCGACGGAATATCAAGAGAAATTCTCGAAGGAATTTCAAGAAGAATCCTCGAAGAACCCCCCAGGAGAAACCCCTGAAGAATTTCTAGAAGGAATTCCTGAAGGAACTGTGGGAGGAATCCACGAAAGAAATCAAGAACTTCTGGACCAGAAGAAATGTTTGAAGGAAATCAAGGAAGAATCACTATAGGAGGAAACCCCCAAACATTTCTAGGAGGAATCCCCTAAGGAACTCCAGGAGGAATCTCCGAACAAAATCGAAGAAGAATCTCCAATGGAATTTCAAGAGGTAATCCCGAAGGAATTTAAGAAGGAATCCCCGACGGTATATCAAGAGAAATTCCCAAAGGAATTTTAGGAGGAATCCTCGAAGGAATTGTAGAAGGAATCCCCGAAGGAACTCTAGATACAATTTCAGGAAGAATCTCCGAAGAAATTGGAAGAGGAATCATCACATCAAAGGAATTTCAAGAGGAAATCCCGAAGAAATTCTAGATAAAATCTCCGACGGAATATCAGAAGGAATCCCCGAAGAAATTTTAAAAGGAATCCCCGAAGGAATCCACGAAGGAATTCCATAAGGAATCCCCAAAGGATTTTAAAAAGAATCCCCGAAAGAAGTCTAGGAAGAACCTTCGAAAGAATTCCAGGAGGAGTCCCTGAAGGAATTCCAGGAGAAATCCCTGAAAGAATTCCAGGAGGAACCACCGAAGCAATTCTGGGAAGAATCTCTGAATTAATTCCAAGCGGAATCCTCAAAGGTTTTTCAAAAGGATACCCTGAAGGAATTGTAAGAAGAATCCCCATAAGAAGTCCTAGAGAAGAAATTCAAAAGGAATCTCCGAAGGAACTCTAAGAAGAATCTCCAAATTCCAGGCGGAATTTCCGAAGGAATTGTGAGAGAAATCCCCGAAGAAATTCAAGAAGGATATCCCGAAGAAATCCCAGGAGGAATCCACGACGGAATATCAAGAAGAATCCACGAAAGAATTTCAGGAGGAATCCACGAAGTAAGTCCTGGAGGAATCCCCAAAGAAATTAAAAAAAGTAAATGGAATTTGAGAAGAAATCCCTTAAAGATTTCTAGGAGGAGCCATCGAAAAATATCCAGGAAGAATCTTCGAAGGAATTCCATAAGGAACACCTGGATAAATTTCATGAGGAATCCCCGAAGAAATTTTAAAAGGAATCCGTAAAGGCATTTAAGGAGGAATCCTCGAAGAAGTTCCTGGAGGAATCCTCGTATGAATTTCATGACAAACCCCTGAAATAATTTTAGGAGGTATCCCCGCAAGAATTCCAAGAGGAAATCCCGAAAAAATCCGGCATGGATTCCAAAGGAGTTCCAGCTATAAAACACAAAGCAACTCCAGCAGGAATCCCCAAAAGAATTCCAATAGAATTCGAGAAAGAATGCCCAAAGTGTTTCTAGGAGGAATCAACGAAAAATATCCAGATAAAATCTCTGATGGATTCTCAGAAGACAACCTCGAAGGAATTCAAGGAGGGATCCTCGGAGGAATTTCATAAGGAATTCCCTGAGGAATTCCATGAGGGATCCCCGGAGAAATTCCAGGAAAGAAATCTTCGAAGAAATTCTAAGAGGAATCACCAAAGCAATTCCAAGAGGAATCCCCGAAAGAATTCCAGGAGGAATCCTCGATGAATTCCAGGAGTAATCCCCTAAGGAAATCCAGGGGGCAATCTTGAAGGAAGTCCCGAAAGAACACCCAACGGAATTCCTGGAGGATTTTTTCTTATCCTTGAGGATAATTCCAGCAGAAATCTTCAAAGAAATTACATTAGGAATCCATGCAGGAATCCCAGGAGGAATTCTAGGAGGAATCTCCGAAGGATTTTCAAGCGAAATAATCAGAGGATTTTCAAGAGGCAACCCTAAAGGAATTTCAAGAGGAATCCCCATAGGAAGTCTAGGGGGAATCTCCGAAGCAATTCCAAGAGGAATCCCCGTAGGAACTCTAGGAGGAATCCCCGAAGGAATTTCAAGAGAAATCGTCGAACGAAATCCAGGAGGAACCCCCTAAGAAATAGTAGGAAAAATCATCGAAGGAATTCCAGGAGGAAATCCATGAGGAATCCCTGAAGTAAATCCAGGAGGAATCTCCGAAGAAATTCTAAGAGAAATCAGCAATGAAATTCCAGAAGGAAACCCCGAAGAAATTTCAGGAGGAATTCCCGTAAGAATTTCATAAGAAATCCCTGAAGGAAGTCCAAGTGGAATCCCAAAGGAATTCCAGGAGAAAGTCCAGAATAAAGTGTAGAAGGAATCTCCGGAAGAATATATAGAGGAATCCCCAAAGGAATTCCAGGAGGAATCCCTAAATAAAGTCCAGGAGGAATCCCTGAAATAATACCAAGAAAAATCTCCAAAGGAATCACAGAAGGAATTCCAAGAGAAAACCACGACGGATTATCAGGAGGAATCCCTGAAGTTGTTCAAGAGAAATTCTCAAAGCAAGTTCAGGGGAACCCCCCAAGAAAGTCCAATTGGAATCCCCGAAGATAATGCAGGATGAATCTCTGCATGAATTGCAGAGAGAATTCCCGATGGAATTTCTTCGGTGTCTTCAGATTCTTCTATAAGATTCACTGAGAGAACTCCTGTAACAATCCCTGAAATGTAGGAGGAATCACTAAAGAAACACCCGCAAGAACCCCTGAAACTCCAGGAGGAATCTCTGAAGGAACTCCTGGACTAATTTCTGTAAGAACTCCTATAGGAATTTCTAAAAGCAATTCAGAATGAATCCCTGCAGGAACTCCTACACTAATTTCTGAAGACCTCCTGTAGGAATTCCTTTAAAATCTTCTTACAAAATTCTTGATGGATCTCCAGGAGACATTTAAGAATCCTTCTGAAAGCCTCTGAAGGGACTTCTGGAAGGACACCTGAGCGAACACTTGTTGAAATGGTTCAGGGAGTTTCTGAAGGAATTCCCAATGAACACCTGGTCGAACTCTTGTAAAGATCCTCGAAGGAACTTCTGGAGCAATCCTTGAAAGAACTCCTGTGAGAATCTCTGAAAAATTACATGAGGTATTCCGAAGTAATTCTAAGAGAAATCCCTGAAGCAATTTAAGGAGGGATGCTAGAAGGAATTCCTGTAAGAACCCTTGATGAAACTTCCAGGGTGATCCCTGGAGGATCTTTTTTAGAATCCCTACAGAACGTCAGTAAAAATACCTTGTTGGAATTCTAGAGAAATTTCTGATGGATCTCCTGGATGGATCCTCTGAGGAAATTCTTTGACTAAGTTCTGAAGAAACTCCTGTAGGAATTCCTGAAGGAGCTTCAGAAGGAATGCCTGAAGGAACTCTCAGACTAATCTGTGAAGGACCTCCTATGAGAATACCTGAAGAATCTTATTGATGAATCTCCGATGTGTTCCTATGAGGCATCCCTGAATCCTATTAAAAAATCTAAAGGAACTCCTGGAGTTTTCCCTGAAGCTCCTCATGTCGAAATCTTCCTAAGAGATCGTCTGAAAAAAAATAATCCTGGATCAATAAAAAAACCTGGAGGCATCCCTGAAAGATTTTCTGGAGGAATACCTGATAAATCTCCTGGAGGTATCACTGAATCATTTTGGAAGAATCTTTGGAGAAACTTCTGGAGAGCTGTGAATGATGAATAATGAATAAAATCTAATGTAAAAAAAAAGTTCTAAGAGTTTCGTATTTGAATGGACACCCAGAAATTGCATTAAAATTTCTTCAGAAGTTCTTAAAAGAGCCTTCTGCAGAGTTTGTCTAAAACAATAGAAAGACAAAAAATAGACAGCCCAAAGTTTCAATAACCGGATTTCAAATTGTTAGAACGTACGTTTTCAATTTAAATATCATAAGGGCATAACTTTAGTAATTGAATTTTTTATTGATATTCTCTAAATAGTATTGAGAAAATCGATGATGAGAAATCAATTATTGCAGTCAAATTCTTATGATAGTGACCGTGAAATTTTTTTATTATCTCGCAACTTTATGTTAACTTAATTTTGTTCGATCACTGATCACCGGCGCGAAAAATGAAAATCGGCGGCGTGACAAACAGCGGCGTATGGCGCGCCGCCGATACCTCGGTCAGCGTCGGCGTGGGACAAAAAGTGTCGGCGGCGGCGGCGTGGCGCGGCGGCGCACAGGTCTACCCGGGTATTCGTATATCACGCAACAACTGGCAGCCCTGTCGAGATTCTACTTCCCTACCTTGTAGATTTTCTAAGAGTATACTGAGTTCATATTTCTTACAGAACTCAACTTAGACAAATTGATGTATGAGTTTTTTTTTATATTCAGTTGGACTTCCACAGAAAACCCTGAAGAAATTCCTTGTAAAGCTTGCTCAATGCTAGGTTATTGAGTCAATATCCCATCATAGACACAAAGTTTTGCTAAAATAAGTGGTGGAAGACAGCAAAACTTTGTGCCCGAATTCGACCAGCGCAAAATATTGCAGATTATCCGACGCACAAACCGCCAAACTTAGTCGGACCAAGTCGGAAACCAGACCATTTTTCATATGACAATTTCACGATATGCAAAACCAATCTTGACGAAAAAAAAGGTAACAAATTGAAACCTTGAAAAAGATCCCAAATGGATCGAAACGTCGGGAAAGATACAAAAACTCGTTTTTTAATGCCCACCAAGACTGCTAAGCCATCTCCCAAAGTTCTAAAAAATGAAAATTTTACTGATATGGATTTCTTAGGAAGTTAAGCATATTCCATTAAAAAAAAAGACAATTACACCGTCTTCGACCTTGCGGCCTCTACAGACTGAACATTACAAACATTTGACAACGGACAACACATATAACACCCAGTGGCCCAGTGAAGAGTTTTCCATTTGACGAAAAGTTTTCTCCGACTGGAGCGGGAATCGAACCCACACTCCGAGGCTTACGAGACACCTAAACGGCTGATGCCGATAACCGCGGCCACGAAGCCCGTATGTAGGAGCCCAATATGTAGAAGTTTCTTGCGATCCAAAAAGAAAACTTGCTGTAATTTCTGCCTGCATTTTTGGAAAAATTGCACTACCTGGACAATATTTTAAAGCGCATCCATGGCGATGATTCGTATTCCATAAACTACGCACTAGCGTGAGCAGCTTTTTCTTTCTTCTCACTTACTCTCTTCGATAAACGTAAGAAAGAGCAAGATAACAGAGAGGGCAAAATGACCCCTCTTTTAACTTCCTCTCTCGTGTTTGTTTACGAGAGTGAGTGAGAAAAAAGAAAAAGCTGCGCACGCTAGAGAAACTACGTAGACTTTTTTTGGCCATCTCAGAAACCAACCGCCCCACACAGGCGTAAATGGGCCAAATTCCTGGCCATAAGTCGAAAATTTTTTTTCAGGGTTTTCCAGAGTCTAACATTTTTTAAAGATAAATGAAGTAATGCTTCATCATGTGGCAATCAATAAAATACTTTGGGATGCATATTTTTTTAAGAATAAATGCCAAAATCTGACGATTTTCTCTACTGTTTTTTTCATTTGCATCATAACTCATCAAAAGAACTTCAATTATCGAAATATTGACAATTTGAAAAAATAACTGAGTATGTAACACAGTTCTCCTGATAAAGGTGTATCATTTAAACAAAAAACTTCACCTGGTTTCATTTAATTTGCTCTCTTACAGAAGAGTTTTCAAAATCATGTTTTTTGTCAATTTCAAACCATTTTCAGCATTCAAAAAGTTTTCAGATTCTGCAGCATTCCGCGATCTGGATAAAATTACAATAAAATATAAGGTATATCCTTTGTGAATCGCAAGAGAACGGGTACCAGAAAGTACCAGACGAAAAAATAAATCATTTTGAAATTTACACCTTTTTGACTAGTTTTTAGTTACAATTTAGGTTTAATTTCGAAAAAGCAACTTCGTTTCGACTACTTTTTCAATGAACGGCCACTTATTCTCGGTAGATAGATCATATCAGAATACAAATCTGGTCTTCTATCTCTTAACAAAATGTGTCAAATGGAATTACTTTAGTAAATTTCGGCAGAAGTCTCCATACACCGATAAACGCCTAAATGTATGCAATGCAGTAGTAATCTAATGTAGCTAGAACTGTTGTGTTCAAAATTTGTTATAAAAAAAACAAAAACAACTCTAATAAAGAGCTCACTATTTGTAGCATGTAATCATATGTTGATGCACCGTTAAGAAAATATTTTCAGATAAATATAGTTTTTTATAGCTAAACTCATTGAGTTTTTCACTCAGTACTCCACGAACTTACTTTTATGTTTAAAGTTGTGTTAAAATCCCATGTTTTAATAGAAAAATTCAAACTGATATATTCCACACGGCTTCTATCATCATGTTCAAACCCCTAAAATTTCAATCCATGATTAATTTTTGAGTTTTGTTGTGTTTTCCAGGGCAACAGTTGCCCCAAAATGAAAATGTGATTCCCAAAATATCTAGAAAAAGGTACAACATTTAAACTGAGTTTATGGGGCCGTTCAAAAATAACGGCGCATATTCCCAAAAATTGTGAAGATAGAACAATTGTTTCACAAGTTTCCCAATTATGACACTCCTTACAACTTTGCTGAAGACATAAACACGTTATCTACACTTATAAAAGAATTGAATTTCTCTCACACTTCTAGGAGAATTTCTATGAAACGAGGTGGCCCTTGTTTCCAAACAATATTTTTCATGGAAATATAACTATTTTTCAGTTCTCTGTTGTCAAATAAAAATGTTCGACGCTTCAAGCGATTTTTGGGGGTGAAAATAAACGTTGTCCTTGGAGAGGTTATAAGAAATCATTTCTAGCCTTTAAGTGGATTAATATGGCTATTTATAATCCAACAAGCTTCCTCAATATCTAAATTCACAACTTTATCGCTAGTACATACATAATACACCATAAAAACGTGTTAAAACTTTTTGTCCATGAATTGGACCCTGTTACTCCAGTGTGCGCCCCCCCCCCTTTCCCCACCGTAGACTTTTGTTCATACAAAATTTCAAAAATTTGTATGAAGCGTAGACTTCAGCCAGACCAACCCGCCCCCTAATAACAGTCTATGGCCCTAAGAGGTTGTTCATTGGATTGTGCAAACTTAAGCACAGATGGAATTCTGTAAGTCTAAGCAGAGACAAACAAACGTCTCACTCTACCCACTTCCCATAGTTTCCCTTTTTAACGGACTATTCAAATATTCTGTAGTTCGCAAATCTCTCTCTCATGGCGCTCGCATAGTTTTTGCTCCTGTTTGACGATTGCTCACTACCGCCATCTGCTCAGTGGGTTTGCGAAACATTGTAAGATTAGCATTGAGCGATTATGTTTTTGTGCGATTATGTTTTTAATCGCACTTTGTTCCAAGTGATTCGTCTGTTTGTCTGTGGTCTAAGCTTCGAACTAACAACACCAAACTACAGCCACGGATTCAAGTATGGAACGCACTATTAAATAATATGAAGATCTGAGCCAATAAGGCTCCCCAATGGCTTGCGAAAAGCAAATTCAGCAATTAAAATCGACTTTATCTTAAAAAATGTAACGTGCTACAGAAAAGTGTGAGCTCGTATATAGATTCATCATCCAAATTCTTCTGAAGAAACATGTGTAATTCAACATATTTTCTCTCGGTGCTTCGCTTGCATGTTTACTTGAGCTTAATGGAAACCTAGAACATCCTGAAAGCAATCAGACTGCCCATTTAGATAGTGTCGAAGAATTAGTATTATTGAGCCGTATGCAGCGATTCGAGTCGATTTCTGGTGCAATTTTTCCCCCGAATTAGCGTCATAATACGGCAGTTAATTAACAGGTTAATGGTTTCTTGATGCCCGCCGCGGGCCCCGGGTACTGGCTGCGGGTATATCATCAAACTTTATGACACTCTGTCGCTGTCGCTCGTGGTTGCTGATGATGATAGTCGAAGGTCGCCCATGCATGAATGAACGGCTGGTGGTTGGTGTGGTCACGAGTTTTTGGCTGTGCAATGTGTGCTTATCAACTATAATGTGTTCCTCTGCCCGCAACGCAAGTCCTGAATGATGAGGCCCACACCGCCGTCGTCGTAATCGCCGTTTTGGAATGATTTTTTTTATTTCATAAGCGTGGATTTAAATCGCTTCTGGATCGAGAAGCCTACGTGCCGTATCGATGCGTCGGAATAGTTGAACAACCGGATAATTGGATTCGAATGAGCGACGTGTGAATTTTTGTCATGGAGATAGGATGCAAGTAAACGGTGAAATTAGGCAATTAAGTGCTAGAGCGTCATTATAAGCTCGTTTTGGAAGGTGATGAAATATTCTGCACCAATTGCATAATCCAATTGTTATCAATGTTCTTTCGCTGAAAAAAAAAACAATGCTTTCATTCGTGTACAATTTTTATTTCTGTTTTTCTCGTGTCGATTTTGTGTTTTTATATAAAAATAAAATTACACGATAAAATACTTTTAGTCATATTTACAATCATATGTGGCTTACAAACTAGACGATCGTATTTCGCAATAAGATTTTGTACGTTTCTGTCGTTCCTCTTCGTTCCGCGGGATACCTCTCGCACCTAATCCGGAGAGGCAGCGTACGACAAGGAAACACGAATATTACATTAACAGAAAATACACATTTTACAACAGTTCTACTACATCTTCAATAAATAATAACTTGTTTGTCGGTTTGGTCGATTTCCAGAAATTTAACATTGATCATGTGCTTCTTTTCTCCACCTTTGACGCTATTATTGACCAACTATGTAGAAAAAGGGTACCTCTCTCACTACGTCCTATCAAAATATCACTTATAGCAGAACTAGGCAGAAGCGCTTATCATCTAGCTCACAAACGCAACGCAACACACTCAAACGCACACACACACGCAGACTTCGGCTATTGGAAGGATCCCTTTCTCTCTGGCTCTATTGCACTCGCGCACTCGCATCAACCCATGAGGGGGTCTTAGTTCTCCAGCAGCCACAACCGCATCGGGATGTTACTGAAGGCATCGTTCAGGAACTTGCGGAACAGCTTGGCGATACTCTGGGACGCCGCCGGTCTCATCTCCTGGATCAGCTCGTTGGCGTTTTGGTTCAGGAACTGGTTGATGGCTTCGCCTGGTGGATAGAAACAATGCGTGGAAGGTTATTATCGGGACATTCCATTAAATTCTAAATTAAAGTAAATTCTATACACATTATGTTAAATTCTGCGTAATTCAGATGGAACATGCGTAGTCAATGATATGTTCCATTGATGTGGCGTGCTTAACGGATAATTCTAATTTTATTCAATAGACTGCAAAGAGAACCTTCTACCCTTAACCCATATCCACATAGCGTCCTATTTATGGGACAGTATTTTTGAGCTGAATATCTCGAGAACGACACAACATTTCAGCATACTGTCTTCAGAGAAGTTGATCAGGACAACCATACTTCCTATATGATGATAAATTAACTTTATAATTGAAATGCAAACATTATGTGGCTTAGAATTTGAAGTTGGTGCCTTCGGCGCATTTGTTCATACAGATGAGAATCTTATATTCAAATGATCTTGTGTTAAAAAAAAAATCAAACTAGATGGTGCAGTAGTATATTGGATTTGCTTTGATAATATCTTAGTACAACAAGTATTTTTATCTGGACAAACATTGCCCGGTAATATAGTTATAAGTCAGAAATCCTTCGAACTGGTGGCAGTGGTACTGAAGTGAAAAAAAAATACTCATGCTATTATCTCGTCTCGACTCAGCGAAGAGATATGTATAAAGATGGCGTCTTCAACAAACCGTTCAAATATCCTGGAGCAGATGGGATTTATCCTATTTTGCTCCAGAAGGGATTTGATTATTTCAAACATGTTAAAAAAAACTTGTTTTCAGTTTTGCTACAGGGTATATTCCCAAATCTTGGCGGGATATTACTGTGAAGTTTATTCCGAAACTGGGTCGTTCGTCGAATGAAGAAGCAAAGAGTTTCAGACCTATCAGTTTGACCTCTTTTCTTCTGAAATTCTTAGAACGAATTGTGGATCATCACATCCGTGATGTTCATCTGGCCAACGTGCCTCTTCATGTGCACCTACATGCCTACCAATCTGTTAAGTCCACTGTGACTCTTTTACACAAGGTTGTTTACGATATCGAGAAAGCATTCACTTGAAAGCAATCCTGCTTTGGTGTTTCCTTAGATATCGAGGGTGCCTTTGACAACGTGCCTTTATATGCCATATTGGAAGCCGCACGGGGTCATGGTATATCTCCAATGATTTCCAATTGGATTCACCAAATGCTCAAAAACCGACACCTCTTCTCGACATTGCGTCAAGCGGCGATTAGAAAATTGAAAGTTTGTGAATGCCCCCAAGGGGGAGTCTTATCACCACTTTTGTGGAATCTCGTAGCAGATACGCTATTGAGGTAAATCAATAATAGCGGTTGTCCTACTTATGGTTTTGCCGACGACTATCTAACATTGTCGGTATATGCATCAGCACCCTTTTCGATGCAAAGTGCCCTTCAGGTAGTTGAGGGTTGCTGCCGCCAATATGGCCTTTCGGTTAATCATAGTAAAACATCTATTGTTCTTTTTACGGAAAGGCGAAACCGTAATGGCGTTCGACCTTTGTGTCTCTTTGATTCTGAAATCGATATGACTAAACAGGTAAAGTACGTTGGAGTTATTCTTGATTCCAAGCTTTCCTGGACACCTCACATTGAGCTCATAATCAAGAAGACTTGTATGGCCTTCGGGCAATGCCGGCTAACCTTTGGTACAACTTGGGGTCTAAAACCCAAGTATATCAAATGTATTTACACAACTGTGGTTCGTCCAATATTGGCCTATGGATGTCTTGTGTGGTGGCAAAAGGGCGAAATGACAACGGTCCAATCAAAGTTAGGCCATCTCCAAAGGATGTGCTTAATGGCGATGCCTGGAGCGTTCTCTTCAACTCCCACGTTGCTCCACTACACATTCATATCAAACAAGAAGCACTTTCTTGCACTTACCGTCTACGGGTACTCGGTCTACTAGAGGAAACTCCTGTGAACCGCACATCAACACACACCTCGTTGTTTCCACTTTTGATGAAGTGGGACAAAATTGTCCTTGCTCCAAGTAATCTTACAATTGCTTGTAATTTCCTATATAGGACATTTTCCACGAATTTTCTTTCCCGGGAAGAGTGGACATCTGAATATCTGGAAAGAAGTATTTCAGACGGCACCGTATGATGGCTCCCTTCTCAAAGGTCGAGCAGGTGCTGGTGTTTATTCTCGTGAGCTAAGGCTCTATCAGTCTTACTCACTTGGTAGATACTGCACCGTTTTTCAGGCCGAAATCTTTGCTCTTATGTGCGCAGTGCAATCAGCACTTCAGCAGCACGTAATGGGCAAAGTAATATACTTCTGTTCAGATAGCCAGGCTGCTATTAAAGCACTTGCTTCGGCCAACTCCAGGTCGAAGATAGTTATCGCTTGTCGAACTCAAATCGAGGAGCTGAATTCAACAAATGCTGTTCACCTTGTATGGGTACCTGGCCATTCTTCCATTGCTGGAAATGAATTGGCTGATGAGTTAGCTCGCACTGGAGCATCACATGACTTCATTGGCCCTGAGCCAGCTATTCCGATATCGAAGTGTTGGGTAAAGCTTCAGATTCACACCTGGGCTGCCACTCAGCACAAACAATACTGGAATAGTTTGAAGTCATGTCGTCAAACAAAATTGTATTGTACTGAGCCATCTCTAGGGGTGGCAAAGTATCTAACAAATCTGTCAAAGCAGAATTGCAGCATGCTGGTCAAAGCATTGACTGGCCACTGCCAACTCAGCTATCACATGGCGAATATTCAGCAAGCTGATTCATTTGCATGTGATAGCTGTGAATCCGATTATGGAACTTCGTATCATTCGATATGTAACTGTCCTGTCTTCGCGCAACTGCGTTTCCGAGTATTCTGTAAACACTTATTAAGTGAAACTGACTTCAGAAACCTGAATTTATTCTGTTGTTCTTAACCCGCTGTGGTAAAGAGCTATAGGCCCTCTTTCGCTTTATGCGTTATTACAGTGGTCTTTTCAGGGCGCTGTTTGAACCCTTTGTGGTACGCTTATGCGTTAGTACCCTCTTCCAGGGTATTTTTTCCTATTTCCCAACCTATCCTTATCCCCATCCTTATTCTTATTTCCTTCCTTTTTTCCTCTGGTAGATGATGAAATAGGCTATTATTATGGCGATGGCACAAATGTCTCAAATGGAGGATAAAGTGCCTCAGGAACCGGCCTTCTGATAGTTATTGGTAAGAAATTCTTCGAACAGATGAAAACAAAAAAACTCTCTTAAAATGCTCTTATCTCGACTCAGCGAAGAGATATGTATAAAGATGGCGTCTTCAACAAAACCGTTCAAGTGAAAAAGAGCCATGTATAAAAAGGGTTATCATTTCAAAAATTAACGCGTATGATGTAATCTACATATATCATGGATATGTAAGTCTCTATATTAGGATTTTCCACAGGTCTTTTTTCATTGTAAGCATTCAGCAATTCCTCCAGATAATTCTCCATGAGTTTATGCTAGGTTCCAGCAGATCTTCCAGAAATCTTTCAGGGATTCTTCCTGGCATAACACCAGGAATTTCTCCCGTTTTTTCAAAATCCTTCCAGGGATTTCACCTGAGGTTTCTTCATTGATGTTTAAGATTCCTTTAAGCAGTGATCCTCAGGCACATATTTTTCAACTGCTCGTATTGTAACACCTGGGTCGATTTATGAAATATTCAACACGTTATTTTTGATTATTTCTGGAGTAGATCAGCTTCTATTAGGAACATTGCAAGGAGTTCTACGGCAACATAGAGAACCCCAGTCTGCGAACCGCACTTAGGTGATCGCGGCTTTAAGGAATTATCTTCTAGGTTTCCATAAGGTATTTTTTGTGGAATTCCTTCTCAAATTCCTCTCGGGATTTCTTTTTTGATTTCTCCAGGATTTTCTTATGGCATTTTTACCGGGATTGCTTCATTTTATCCTCCAGTAAAACTTTTATCTTCCAGCACTCCATCATGAATTTCCCAACCACCATTATTGCTATGTAACAGATGAATAAGCCGCTCTTATGCTTGATTTTTACAATTTTGACTGAATAAGCTGTCATTCAGCTATCATTGTTGGTTGGGTTATCCCGGCATTCCATCATTTATTCCCCCCGGGATTTCTTCACGGATTTCATCCGGGTTCATTGCTGGACTGCATCAGGGATTCTTCTGGGTGTTCTTTCGAGATTACTTGAGGTAATTTTCCAGGGCTTCCTTCAGAAACTCTTTCTGCGATTCTGTCATTCTGGCATTCCACCAGGAATTTCTCCCGGCATGTCTTCATTGATTACTATCGGGATTTATTTACGGATTCATTTCGGGATTTTTTCAAGAATTATGCCCGAAACTGCATCATGGATTCCTCCAGGATCCTTTTCGACCTTTCTTCAAGGACTCCTTCAGGGATTTCTTCTGGACATCTTTTAGGAATTTCTCGCTGATTCCTTCATTTCCTAAATTCCACCTTCCTAAATTTCGTCATTTAGTTTTACGTGATTTCTTTTAGGGTTTCCTCCCAAGACTCATTTAGGGGTTATTTCATCCAGGGATTCCATTAGAGATTTCTCCTGGGATTCCTTCTGTCATTCCTTCATTGATTTCTAACGGAATTCTTGTTGATTTTTCTCACTAGTTCCAGCACTTTTCAGGTATTCTTTTGAGATTTATTCAAAAATTTCATCAGAGACTCCTCCAGGGATTTCTTCATTGATTTCTTCAGAGGTTATTTTATGGATTTGATCTGGAATTACTAATGAGATTCCTTCACTTATTCCTCCAGGGAAATTCCTGGAATTGTTTCGGGTATTCCTTCAAAAAACTATTTAGAGATACTGTAGGGGCTCCTCCTGAACCCTTCCAGGAATTCCTTCAGATTTCTTCCGTGATTCCTTCCCAGCTTTCCTTCAGGAATTTATACGAGTATTCCACTTGTGATTCCTCCCAAGATTCTTTTAATTACTCTTTCAGATATCTTTTCAGAGATTCTTTCAAGATTACACTTGAGTATTCTCTCGGGATTCCCTCAGGGCTTTTTTCCAGGCTCTTATTACGAGTTTTTTTTCCAGAATATCTCCATTGATACGACCTTAAATTTCGTCATTTATATTTTCGTAATTTATTCTAGGGTTGCTACCAAGATTCATTTGAGGATACATTTCTCTAGAGATTTTTTTCGGGATTTTTTGGTCGTATCGTCATTGATGTCTCCCTGGACTCCTTCTTGCATTGTTTCAGCTATTCCTCTCGAGATTCGTTTGGAACTTCCTACTGAATATTTTCGGAAATTCCTCCCGAGATTTTTTCCAGGGTTCCATAATTGTTTTCTCATTTGATTTCTACAGGAACACCTCCCAGGATTTCTTAAGAAATTTCTCCTGAGTTTTCGTCAAGGAATCCTCCCGGGATTACTTCGGAGACTCATTCCGGGATTTCTCTCGAGATTCCATCTTGGATTTTTTTTTTGGGATTACTCCAGAGATTTTTTTTTCAGAAATTCTTTCTGAAATTTCACCAGGCGTTTCTGCCAAGTTTCCTACATTACTTTTTCTTAGTGTTCTTCCAGGGATTTCTTCAAAAATTGGGGGCTTCTCTTGAGATTCCTTCATAGATTCTGTCAGGGATCTCTCCCCAGATTCTTTCTGAGATTTTTGGCTCCTTTTCCATCAGGTATTTCTCACCTTTCGGGACTTTCTCTCGAGAATATTTCAGGGAATTCTTCTACGATTATTTCAATGATTTCTCGAGGAATCCTTTCAAGATTCTTTCATGGAGAATCCCCAGGTTTTCCTAGGATTCCTCTCTAATACACTCTCAGAAACTCCTCCTAAAATTCTTTCGGGGATTACTTTAGGAATGTTTCATAGAACGCTGCCGGGATTTCTTCAAGGATTTCTGCTTGGATTTCTCTAGGGATTCCTCCCGGGAATCTCCTGGATTTTTCAGCATTCCTTCTAGAACCTCTCCCAGGATTCCTCCTAGGATTTTTTTCTGGATGCTTTATTATAAAATAATCCAGGACCAACTGAGAGTTGAACCCAGATCCTTCCAGTATGGTCTTACTAGTTCGCCATCCTACGCATGATTGTCTCATGTTATATGGGAAATAAATAAATAAATAAATAATAATAATATGTAATATAAAATGGGACAATTCTGCGTAGAATGGCAGAGAGGGCTCTGATGTAATCTGACAGTCTATTTTCTATTATTTTTTAGAAGCTCAATCAGATCTCAGATCAGAAGATCATATCTGTATGATCATGCTGATCAACCGTACGCTTTCTGCATCGACTGTATCGGTCAACTGCTGGATGCTGGATTCGCCGTAGTGTGCAACGAACTCATAGTTCATAGAAGCCAAGGGCTGAAAGTCTCTCAAATAAAGATAAATCAATCAATCATAGTTCATCCTTCTTCCCTAGACACCGTACTCCTGCACACCGCCTAAGATCGTCCTTAGCACGAGCCTCTCGAAAACTCCGAGTGCTCGCTCCGAAGAGGACCTGAGCATGGTGCATACATGTCTCGTGTCCATAGAGGACCACCTGCCTCATAAGCGTTTTGTACATGCGGATGAATCTTTTTTGATCGCAGTTTCTTCTTGAACTCGTATTAGGCCTGACCTCCACAGATGATGCACCTTCGAATTTCACGACTCACATTGTTGTCAGCCATCAGTAAAACACCAAGGTAAACGAAGTCCTCCACCACCTCGAAGGTATCCCCGTCTATCGTAACGTTGTTTCCTAGACCAATTATGTCTTGTTCAATTCCGCCTACGAACATGAGTACAACAAAGTGTACGGGTGCACAGCTCTGCCACCGATCCAAATGTTATGGCGATAATACCCATGTCATCTGCAAGACACAAAACTGGGTTGTGACTGGGTCACGTGAAAATTGAACTTCGGATGTTGAGCCCGGCTTTACACCTTCCATAATGAAGAGTAGGCATGAGCGTCCGTCATCTTGTCACAGTCCTTGGAGAGATCCGAACGAACTGGATAGTTTCCCCGACACCCTTGCACAGTTGTGCAATGTGCATACTGTCCATCAGTGCTTTGATCAATGATCAGCTTCCCAGGAAAGCCGTTCTTCTCTGTGATTTTCCATAGCTCTGTGTGGTCGATGAAGAGGTGATGCGGTGGGACCTGGTGTTGACCGGCCTTCGATGAAGCCGGCTTTATATCTTCCCATGAACTCAATCGTTTTTAGTGGCAGACGACGGAAGATGATCTGGGATACGATTTTGTAGGTAGCTTTACAAAGGGTGATCACTCTGAAGTTCCATTCCAAATGGTCATCTTTCTTATGAAAGACTCTAAAATCCTCGTAGAACCATTTTTTCCGTCGATATCGTTCCACGTATCCGAAGCGTTTACGTGGATAGTTTGGGTGCCCTGTATCGTCCGAAGTAAACGTTAAACTAACATTCCTACCCTTTCCTAGCGATTGTAAGGACGTGGCCAGGTATACAATGTGATGCTTGTTTTGACCAACTATAACACGTAGAAAAATGCGTTAATCCCAAACGTTATTTTAGCGACAATACGTGTTACTTTTCAAAACCTATAGAGCTGAGCATTGTATAGCCACCCACGATGTGTACAATCGCCTATGCTATGCTATGCTATGCTATGCTATATCGTTCCACGTATCCGATGGTACTCTCGAATGCGTCGTTGATAGCTGCTTTAACTGCACTTAAGCAGTCCACTAGAGGGGCCACACTACTGAAGTCGCCCTTATCGTCCCGTCCATCAATCAGAACATGGTCGATAGAGGTAAGAGAGAGGTAGTAGGTAGGTAAGAGAGGCTATGTTGGAAAAATGTGGTACACATGGCCATATTCATGGAGGCTGCGAAATAGATGGGTCGTGGGTCCTTTTCATTTGTCAAGTGCTGGGTGCTTAAATTCCCAATCTTGCCAAATAAGTGCTTTCGAGTTTAAAGAATTGGCCCTTGATCCTCAAAATGCTTTCGTCAATCTGCCACCTACCGATCACGCACCTTTGTACATCATCCATAACGACGAAAGCTATTCCCACCTCACGTGTGTTACCGTAGCTCTGTTAGGTGGTATGATTACATCCAAACATTGGCATCATAGATCCTGTCTAACCTGCAGCTCTACGATGCCATGTTCGAATTGAAACAGCGGTTTTAGAATCTTTGACTCTTGAAGAAGATATTAGGAAAGCTGGCGTTCAAACGTAAGTACCATCGTCACTCGACCGCACATGATCTAATAAGATTTACGGAGGGTATCTTGCAATTTTACAATCAACTCAAACAAGACTGTTTACATGATTGGTTGTGGACAGCCTGGGCCCATTGTGATGTTGGTAGCGACGTGTTGTTGAGTGGTGGAAGAATTTGTGTTGCAGCTGAGAATGTAACATTCTACGGACTCTGTAATCAGTTGAAATTCCGTAATTTGCAGGCGTAAATCGCATTGAATAAAACACTGATCCTTCCGGTTGTTCTATACGGCCATGAGTATTGGATGTCTATCTGAGAGCAATTTACGTCTTTGAACGTAAGGTGTTATAAGCGGTAGTGAGCGGTAATGGAGAAAGGTGACGTCGTAAGGATGCCGGAAGAACGACAGACGAAGATTACATAAATTGCATAGCCAGCGAAAGGCCGGAGACTTCATGACACTCTCGGACACTCATAAGATGATTGCTTGCAGTTGAAGAAGACCAAAGAGTACTCAACGTTTTGGGGAACTGAAAGCAATTGACCTTTGAACGGGTCTAGCGAAGAGCGATTCGGTGTAGCTAAAGTAAAGTGAATTGCAGCCCAGCAAGTAACAAATATGTAAGTATTAGAAAATCCGCATAAACCTCGAGCACTCACCTAGCACATTCTGGGTGTTGATGTTGTCCTTGACCTTGAAGCGGGCATTCTTCATGGTGAAGTCCACCAGCATCTTCTCCACGCTCATGAAGGTTTCACCATCGCGCTCAAGTGGTTTGCCGTAGATCTTAGCGATGGCACTGATATCAGCTGAAATACAAAATCCACAATTGAACATATTTCAATCACCTTCGAAACTAAAAAACTCACAGAACTCAGTCCAAAACTCTCCGTTGGATCGGACCGGCAGCAGCAGCACATTGCCGATGACCTCGTACTTGCCACGGGTTTCCACTCGCGGAATGCCCAGACTCAAGTCGATCCGGAGCTTCTTCACGTCGCTGCGCACGTCCTTGATGGTGTAGTTTCCGGCGCCGAGCGCAACGATGTCGGTAAAGAGGGCCTTGATGCGCACCGCTCCGGCGTTGTTCTCCATGGCGAGCTGCTCGATTCGGAGCGGTTCCAGTGGCGGAGTTTTCAGCTCGGCCAGCCCCCCGGCAATGTACGGCCGGATGTAGTTGAAGGAGTTTTTGATGCATTTGTTGATTTCCGGGTCGCTCCGCCGGCAGGGCAGTACGTATGCGGCTGTTGGTGGGAAGGAAGAAGAGAGAAAAAGAAACACGTGGTTAGATTGCGTTGGTTCTGAGCGTTTATGGCGTTGCGGTGAGGGAAGCATAACTAAAGGCGCGTGTTGCGGAAGATGTGTTGCGTCGAGCAGGGTTGAAGCTCAATGACCATACTCTCTAAATTAAAGTTAATTATTATTTTACATACACTATACGCATGTTCTCATACTGTTTTGTGTTAAGAGTTCGCTATTCTGTTCTTCCATTGATTAACCTTTTTTTTATTAACAATGGCTTCAAATAGTGTTAGAATGCATCAAATAATGGAGGGGGGCCCAGATGCAAAGGGGTGTAAGCGATCATTTTGTCGATTTTAAGCTGAGGGTATCATAAAATTCTTCAGATTTCAAGCTTTTAGGAACTTTTTTTTAAGATTGTTCCTACGATGATTGGAAAAATTGCAATAAATCGAAGAATATTGGATTGATTTCGAAACTTCATACATTTTGTATGGGATGAAAAATTGGTCAAAAACTTTAAACCTCATTTTCTCGAAAGTGGGTTTTTGTCACTTACATCCTTTTGCTTCTTACCCCCTCAATTCCATGGTAATTGTGTACCTGGATGGATTATGGATTAAAAAGAGTTTTTTTTTTCAAATACTTGGATGGTCAGCCAAAGCAAAATCAAGAAATTGACATTTGTAAGGTGCTACGGTCACCCTTACCGTATTCGGTTGGCTTAGGACCGACCCGTCGGTGATTGGGAGGCAGTGCGCGAAGCTCTCGACAATTAAAAATAACTTCCTTTCCCGCTTTGACATACATGTGCACCCATCCAAACCTCGATTGTGAAAAAAAGATAACCATGTGCGATTGTGGAATCGAGTTCAGTTCTAGGCCTACTGGCGACGGAGATAGTCGAGTGACTTCGTAGCTTGAAGGAATAGAAGCGCCCGGCTAGCGAATTGGGAGTCGTGAGTTCGAGTCTCACCGGAGTACGTGGATTTCTTTTCATAATTTCAAATCTCAATTTGTTCATCGAGCACATGTTCTGTTGTGCACATGGATGTCAAAGCATTTTCAACAGTGTAATTTCCCACATGGCTTGGTCAGCCAAAGCAAAATCAAGAAATTGCCAATAATGTCCATGTCTTCACAAAATGGTCCGATTTCGTTAAAATCGTGCCTTGGCCGTTAAGCCCAGCTCGTCGCATAATACCTTCCGAGCGATGTTCAACAGCAGGCATGAGAGTCCATCACCTTGCCGTAGTCCCCGGCGAGATTCAAACGAACTAGACAGATCGCCCGAAAACCTTACGCAGTTTCTATCACCGTCCATCACTTTGGTCAGTTTGACCAATCTTATGAGCTTCCCGGAGAAGCTGTTCTCCGCCATGATTTTGCATAGCTCTCTGCAGTCGGTACTGTCGTACGCCGTCTTGAAGTCGATGAAAAAGTGGTATGTTGGGACCTGATATTCGGCATTTTTTGAGGATTTGCCGCGTGGTGAAGATCTGGTCCGTTGTCGAGCGGCCGTCGATAAAGCCGGCTTAACTTCCCACAACCTCCCGACGGAAGATGATCTGGGATATCACTTTATAGGCGGCATTCAGAATTGTGATCGCGCGGAAATTCTCGTACTCCAATTTGTCACCTTTCTTGTAAATGGGGGAAATGACCACTTTTTTCCACTCCTCCGGTAGCTGTTTGGTCTTTTAGCTCCGGACTATTAGCCGCTGCCGGCAGGTGGTCAATCTTTCCAGGTCCATCTTGATGAGTTCTGCTCCGATACCATAATTACTAGCTGACTTATTGTCCTTGAGCTGCTACATAGCTTCCTTCAATTCCCTCAAAGTGGGTGTTGACTTGTTATTGTTCCACCATTCGATCACTTCGCTTCGGTCAGCCAAGATGCTCGCATCCTCCCGTTGCTTTCAAATGAACCATGCACAAATTGCTACCAAAACCGACCGCCAGATGATGGTCTATAGATATCAAGATAGATATAGACATGAGATTAGGACTGTGCTCGAGGAGGATTAACAAGACACTACGGCCGATCTTTGGTACTTTGTAGGCGCTTGAACGATGTGCGGCGCCAACGAACTCGCGGCACTCTACGGCAAGCCCAGCAAAAGCGGCAAGGATACGATTTGTACGTTGCAAGATTGATAGGATAATCATGTAAAACTGATGTTTGCATCAGACCTGGTAGATACAAGAAGGAGCAGCAAACAGTATTGCTGATCTATATGGAACAAGATGTAACATGGGTGAGAGTGGTACTAGGTAGTAGGTAGTCGCAAACCAAGTTTTCGCTATTTTGCAAGACTTTGCGTTTGCTGAGAAATATATCCGTTAGTTATCCATAATGTGTACAGTTTAAACTTCTTGTTTAGCATCCAATACTAATTTTCCTGCCCACGCTCACCTGTTAACATCCAACCACCATGAAAGGTTATCTAGCCAGCCACAATCACTTCCTATCAGATGACTACGACTGACCCTGAAAATCTCCAGCACTCTAGGAAGCTGGCAAACTCGACGCCCAAATAATTAGCATATGGCGAGGCTCAAAACCACTCATCGCGACGATTCAAACGGAACTTCAAAACCGATCCGATCGTATAGAGAATAGAGATGCCTCAAGGCTGTCGCTGCTCTGTCTTTCACCTGGGCTCGCGTGCGCCTAACGATGGAAAGGACAAGGTCATGGTAAAGAGTCCACCAACCAAAAACCACACACCAGCTTGTCTGCTGAGGTGATTGTTATTCAATACCGAAATTTGAATGTGCTCTGCCCACCGCCGCCGCCGCCAATCGGAAAGTGAAAATCGCGTGAACGAGGCGATCAAAACAAAAAAGCAAACATTTCGCCGAACGAACGTTAAACAGCTGTGCAAACGTGTTTGACGCGATGTCGCAATACCTATACGTAGTCTCCGCGGTGTTTTCCGGTGACCGACCGGTGATCGGTGCCCGAGCGCACGCGACTGTATCCAGACGACAGCAAGGTCTACCAGTTCTGTCGTCTAATATGATTAACCTTTTATGACCACTTGCCCGAAATCTAGCGGTTTATTGCAACGGATAAAGTGAATGGTAACAGCCTATTTTTGATGGATTAGCACCGTTGGAAAGCGGGTCGATGGCCAACTTTGCGATGACTCAAACACTTAATACAGTGAATGATCAAAATGTGGTGGATCGATTGACCTTGAATGTTTGAATTTTTGGTTTTAGGAAACTTGAATATAAAATTAGCTTCTATGACGTCATGTTGATCATAGGACATAGGATTCTTCCCGATACCTAAGCATGTTATTATTGACTACGAGTTGCCCTTCAACGTGTACGTCAGCCGGAGGTAGCGTACCCATTTGCGGGCTATCATTTGTACAATTGACTTCACACGAATGAGTGGCACCCCTTTCTTATGGGAGTGTCATCTGTGTGTGTACCTTTGCCTACAAAGACGTGTTTTGTAATAGCTATCAGCGTAGATCATCACCATGTATGCTAAGAGTGATATCACTTCCTGGAAGATAAATATTATTTATCTGCGGATTAAAATTGGATGTAATTCTGTTTTACGATGCATAAGGTGATAAATTACCGTTGGAAGCCAGTAGTTAAGTTTCACAAATGATAATTTATTCTCAGAAGATTCCGGCTCCCAATGATCGATTATAAGTGAGCTTAAGTTTAACATTTGATTACACCGCTCGACAAAATTTTACAAAATTTGGTGTAATGGAATGAGAAAAAAAGAACAGGGTTTTTTTTCCTTTTAAACCATAGGGAGATAATCTGTAAACAGACACCCTAACATCAAGGATAGAGTAGTGTGGGGCTGAGGCCGTCTTCTATTAAAATAGTAAAAGCCAAGACTACTTTCTCCTCGTACCCACTAAACACATTCCTATGGTCGCCAAACCCTAGGTCTCTCCGGAACCACCAACAAGGTATTGCTTCAGAGAGGGGCTAGTGCACATCGCACCCTCAAGGTTAGCTGCGTAGCCTGCAGCAACGAACATCGATGACTCGCTCTGGAGAGTCCATCACGGTAACATGCTGGCGCTTAGCCAGTTTCCCGAGTGGTCCTCGCCACTCCCTTTGTCCTCGGAAGGCGGGCAGGATCAACCCCGCCCGCGCCCAACTGCTTGGCAGACATCAAGAACTGATGCCCACGTGCAACCCGATCTGACCTGCCCGCAAAGGAAGGATATCTCTACCCTTCAGGCCCTATCAGATACACCCGAAGGCTGCAGACAGCAGTGTCTCACCTACCCCGACGCTTGCCGGGGACCCCTTTCCATCCGCGGGCTCGGATCCAACCCAGCAGACCGACGCGACGCCACGACA
The DNA here is from genome assembly GCF_035046485.1 of Aedes albopictus. Lineage (NCBI taxonomy): Eukaryota > Metazoa > Arthropoda > Insecta > Diptera > Culicidae > Aedes > Aedes albopictus. Next base: position 70,300,819 of record NC_085138.1, on the reverse strand, counting down.
GCACCGCTACCGGGACTTCCTCTAAGCGACCACTTAATCGCTGTTAGGGTCGATCTCGACCGCAGGGCACCGGTATGACCTACGAAGCCGACTCCAAACTCCTGGACCACCTCTTGTACTGCATCTGAACTGGCCATTCTCCGAGTCCACGCGCCACCTCCTCTGTAGCTCCCAGACGATATGGGTGATAGCCGTTGAAACGGCATTCCAGCTAATCTCATCCCTACACATTCTCTGGACCAAATTGTCCGGAGTTGTGTCCTCCCGCATGTGGCAAGCATGCGGTCACGCATTGTGCGAAAACGCGGGCACACGAACAAAACGTGTTCCGCCGTTTCCTCTAAACCATTGCACACTGGGCATTCGGGAGAATCCGCATGCCCGAAACGGTGTAGATACTGTCGGAAGCAACCATGACCTGAAAGGACCTGTGTCAGGTGGAATGTAACTTCCCCATGGTGCCTATTAATCCAACTATCTACCCTCGGTATCAACCTATTGGTCCACTTTCCTTTGGTGGAACTGTTTCACGCGCGCTGCCATTTGACCATAGAGGCTATCCTGACAGTCCTGCATATGCCTCTTGTGCCGCGCATTTCGAAGCACTCCATGTCCTCACTGATAAGGATGCTGATAGGCACCATATCAGTAATGACGCAGAGAGCGTCGTGTGACACAGTACGGTACGCGCTCGCAACTCTCAGACGCATAAGCCTGTAAGTACTTTCCAGCTTCCGTCGGTAGCATTCAGTACTTATCGCAGTGCCCCACGTCGTGCCCTAAGTATGGACGTAGCCACACTAGCCAGAAGCTTGCACTTACTGGCGTACACCGCAGAGCTATTGGACATCATCCGGGACAGTTCCGCAATAGCTTTGGAGGCTCTTTTACAGGCATAGTCGACGTGGCTACCGAAGATAAGCTTATCGTCGATCATCACGCACAAGCGCTGATCTCCGTCTGCTGCTCCGACTTCCGGTTGTCAACAACCATCACCTCAGTCTTGTGGCGAGCCAGCTCCAGTTTCCTGGACCGCATCCACGCTTCCACAACCTTGATCGAGTGGTCGGTAGTCAACTTCACCTTCTCGATCGTTTCACCGTAGACTTCGAGCGTAATGTCGTCGGCAAATCCGACAATCTCCACTCCCACTGGGTACTCTAACCTCAACACCTCGTCGTACATGACATTCCATAACACCGGACCCCGGATGGAACCTTGCGGGACTCCTAAGGTTATGTGAAAGCACTTCCAACCCATCTCCGTGTCAGGGATTTGGGACCCTAGATGTGTCATAGAGAATTTTTTTTTTAAATTGGACCGGGCCTTCACAGTTTATGACCAAAGTTTGTATGGAGAACTTGAGGTGTTCAATTAATATGCGCATCAAAACGTGCTGTGCATATAGGCCTTCGCTCGTTAGTGGAAAGGATCGCTCCTCGCTGATCGCGCCTACGCCGCGAGCAAAATAGTTCAGCGTCAACGATACCTCCGCTTCTGGTTCCAGGCCAACGTACGTTAGTGGCCGGGAGTTGATAAGGTCTTCGGCTTTTGTTGTCATTGTCAGTAGTACTTCGTCCGTTATCGGCCGTCTGTCGGCACGGTCAATGCTGCCTTCACGGAGCAAACCAGTCGCTCCCAAACCCCACCCGTGTGAGGTGCGCTGGGTGGGTTGAAGTTCCAGCTGGTCCTGGAATCCGTAAACTCGTCCTCACTCAGACTTAACCTCAATCTGCCGCACGATCGCCTTGCTTACCGCTTGGAAGTTCGTGTCGTTGTCCGAGTAGAACACTAGTGGCTTCCCTCTGTGACACACAAACCACCGTATGGTCATCATACACGCTAGAATTGTCAGGCTATGAGCGGCCTCAAGGTGGACAGTCCTCGTCGTCATGCAGGTGAACAGGCAGATGTACCTCTTCTCTGATCTGCGGCCGATAGTAACAGTCTACGGTCCACAATAATCCACGCCGGTGTGACTGACTCCGGCAACGGAGTCATCCTCGAGTTTGACGGGCGACACATCTGCACCTTGCATCAAACGCAGGCTCTCCCGACCTTCTTCATCTCCGCTCGCAGATTCTGAATGTAGAAACGCTGCCAAATTTCGTTGACTGTGGTCTCCGTATTTTCGTGAGCTTCTCGCTTGTGATAATACTCGGGCAGCTTGTCGGTAACTGGATGCTTTTTCGGTGGAAAACCCGGGAACCGCAGCTCGAAAGGTAGCCGCTCTGCCTTCCATCCGTAATACACCCTCGGCGTCCAGGAACGGGCTCAAAATGTACAGGTTACTGCTCTTCTCCACTTGCTGCTGCTGCTTGTTCGACTGTATCTGGATTTCATCAATGTGCGGACTTCGTCTCCGAAGCAATCGGCTTGGGCCGACCTCCAGAGATACGGCTCCGCCTTCTGATGTTCGTCTCGCTTCAGCGGCACTAGCTTCGTTTGCTAGTTCTTCTTCACAGCGCTGCTGATTTTTGCAGTGGCCGCTACGGCCTCGGTCTCCAGCCCATCTCTCTTCCCTTTGCAGTTCGCTGCAAACCGGTAAGCGCACGCTACCATCCGGACAAGAGCTTTCCACTTCGTAAACCGCAGCATGGGTCCATCATCGGCTCAGTGACTGCAATCTCGTAGAACTGCAGACACGCACGGATCTCCTCGCTAGTGTTCGGTGTCACTGTTTCTACCTCCGGCCAAAACTCCTTCGGCTGGTACAGAAACTCTGGGCCAAGAAACCATGATCCGTTTGGTCGCAGGCTCTGCGCCTTCTCCCACTTCTTTAACGCGTCAGCCACGTTGCACTTCATCGGCACCCATCTCAATTCTGCTAGCTTCGTTAGACTGTGGATCTCGCCGATCCGGTACGCCTGAATGTCTGAAGGGATTCAAAAATATTTTGAAGGAAAAAATTTACAAGGACACAGCATACATAGTTGCAGTAGCTCACTCTTCGATATGAAACATCTAGAACATCTAAGGGTCAAGAATTGCTCTACACTCGCCACATTCTGCCCAGTCTCAATGACATGAAATTGATAAATTAACGGTCAAACGGCTAGAAATTATCTACCAACCGTTCTTGCTGGCTTCAAACTAAGTACGCAGTAACTAATTGCCATTCCACTACAGCCGGCCAGCCCATCGAACCACACAGACCAAAGCGTGAGATCGTCACCATCCGGCACGGCGCGGCGTAGTCAAGTATAACTTATTCGCGGTCGAGGCGTACCCCAACCAGCAATGTAGGTAAGTAATTGTCAACACCACCGAGGGATAGGTGACCAAGAAACCACACAAATTGCAGCCATAAGCGCACCATCACCGCGTGCCGCCTCCACTATCAGCGTCACCGCCGCCGCAACCGAACGCGGTCACAGTTTGTTGACAAAACAAACGAGTCGCACCCTCGCCGTCATCGTACGCGGACGAAGCCTCGGACCATTCTGAGGGCACCAAGATCCACCGAATCAACATCGCACCGCCACGCACACACACCACACTTGTGGTATCGCTGTCGGTGATTTCAACAGTTGCTCACCTGTGTAGCAACAGTGGTGGTCAAATGTTACGAATTCCAATGGTTGATCTTCATGGTAGTTTGGAGGACTGAGAATTTTCCAAAAGTATCTTAAAAATCTTAGGAGGTTCAGTGAAGAAGGTTGAGAATTAAGAATGGCTTGAAAGAGCGAAAAGAGCAACTGTCTCATGCTACCAACAGCGGCGTCAGTACCGTACATTCTTGATGCCGAATAGAAAGAAGCATTAATCGAATAACAATTTGTCAAATAACTTCAAGTTGGCACTATAGGTAGTAGTCATACACTACCCCAAGTGTACTGAGCCGGCACGCGTTCCCAAACCGGTTCTGCAAAAAGGGGTTTAGGCTACACTACACTGACTGCTGGTCACCGCCGCGCCGCTGGCTGCCACAAGGTATGCCACTTTTTCGCGCTGCGACAATTCATGTGCGGACTCTGCTGTCCGTGACTTCGGGACGATTAGTCGAAGCAATCGAACGAACACTGCAGGACTGCTGCTGGTGGTTGAGATGATGATGGGCTGCATCGATTTGGCTAGCAGAAGAAGTTCGTCGCCTCCTCCGTAGCACGTGGTGGTGACACGACTATGACAACGGGTAGAAGTCTTTCGCAAGCACACTGTACTGACGATGACGGTACAGTGTCGGAGTCGGTGGTGTCTGACTTCACTACACGGTAAGCGCAGGCGCAAAAATGCATTTTTCCTCCTCGACCGCGGTGGGGGATTGCAAATTGCGGCGCAGAGACCAAACGCAGCAATGTGCGTTTGATGCTGGTGGCAAGGCTGGCCGACGACGGAGTAGCGTGTTGGCAACGGTTGGGCCCCGTTGTTGTAGACACGTCTCCGCTAGTCGTCAGCTGATTTGGCAATCCGGTTTCAAGTTTTTCTGCTGTTGTTGCTGCTGCTGCACCATCGCTTGACAAGATCGGTGGCTTTTTGCAGTAAGACTTCTAGAAAGCATTAGAACCAGTCAATTAGTTTTCCTGTTGACTGGGCACAGATCGGTGGTGGGTTGGGAAATGCAAAAACCCGTTCCGAACGGAGTGCTGCTACGTGAGTTCAAGTCTGTGACGGTGGAATGCTTGTACATATGGTAATTCGGAGCTGGCTAGATATTCTTTCGCTACGGAAATTAAATCTGTGCCAGTCAGTGGTGAAAGGAAGTCGTTCTCGCCGGTTTCTGGGCTGGGAGATAAACTATCTCCGCTACAGAACGGGTTAGTTGTCACACCCATCAGTCAATTATTATCTGCGTTGATTGAGAACGCTTAAGTTGCTCTGGAAACATTCTAGTTTCTTGAATAATGAACACATAGTTCTAATCTATGAACCTGTATACTTTGCATTATCACAATTATTCATGAATATTTTGTTCTTCGTATTAGGTTGCATTGCTAATGTAAGCTCACTTTCTAATTTTGTCATATTTCTTATATGATTTTTCGCTTTCTTTTAGATATCGAGTATGAATTTGATATTGGAACTAGAATTTTATATTGTAGATTTCACTTCTACTTCATCGATGGTAGAACGATGGACAAGGGATATTAGTGTTGCATTTCGAGTTTATTTTATTCGCCAAAATCCTAATATTTAGCTACGGATCAGAAAAGGATCTGTATCCAACCATTCTTGAGCAGTTGTTGAGTCTTCGAGTAATTTGGTGAGCTTTGCTAAGTACTGATAAGGAATGGCTGGGCATCGAGCTAATGACTTTCTTTTCAAAATGTACCAGTATGAATGACTAGGCCATAAGGCACTGCAACAGCATTCATCGGGTTACAAACAAGATTTAAGCGCCCTGAGCTCTACATATCTCTTTGGTACATCTTGAGGCGAGAACCTTAAAATATTCTCCATACTTTCAATGGCCTGACGTTTCAACTAAAATGTATACTGATTCTACCGGGGCCCGTGGCACAAGTGTCACACGTTCGCTTCATAAACGGATGGTATTGACTTCGTTCCTAGCCGCAGGTGTTCGTAATTTTTCGTAAGTTGCTCTTCCCCTGAGAGTAGCTGACACTGACCCTCTTCTGACGAGACCATGGCTCAAGCGGGATACGTACAAAAGGCTGAAACATAAAAGGCTGAAAAAAAAACAAAAGGTTGAAAAACAAATGGCTAAAACTTGAAAGGCTGAAATATCAAAAGGCTGAAATGATAATTCGACGTCGTCAATTCAAAAACAGCCGTTCTCAAAATCATATCAAGTCCATGGCATTCTTTACTGAGCAGCCACGTGATTAGGGCATGTCCGTAATGGATAAGGACGGATGTCTCTTGACGGATGGACGTGAGGTGATCGAAAGGTGGAAGCAACACTTCGATCAGCACCTGAATGGTGTTGAGAACGTAAGCACGGGAAACCACGGTAACGGAGGAAACGACGACGCCAATGCAGCGGAGGACGGAAATGAATGAACTCCCACGCTGAGGGAAGTTAAGGATGCCATTCACCAGCTCAAAACCATCAAAGCAGCTGGTAAGGATGGTATCGCAGCTGAACTCATCAAGATGGGCCCAGAAAAGTTGGCCACCTGTCTGCATCGGCTGATAGTCAGGATCTGGGAATCCGAACAGCTACCAGATGAGTGGAAGGAAGGGGTAATCTGCCCCATTCACAAGAAAGGCGACCATCTGGAATGTGAGAACTTCAGGCGATCACTATTTTGAATGCTGCCTACAAAGTGCTATCCCAGATCATCTTCCGTCGTCTGTTACCTAAAACAAATGAGTTCGTGGGAAGTTACCAAGCCGGCTTCATCGACGGCCGGTCGACAACGGACCAGATCTTAATCGAAAGGCAAATCATCCAGAAATGCCGTGAATACCAGGTCCCAACGCATCACCTGTTCATCGATTTCAAAGCGGCATATGACAGTATCGACCGCGCAGAGCTATCGAACATCTTGGACGAAAACGGCTTTCCTGGGAAGCTGACTAGACTGATTAAAGCAACGATGGACGGTGTGCAAAACTGCGTAAGAATTTAGGGTAAACTATCCAGTTCATTTGAATCTCGCCGGGGACTGTGACAAGGTGACGGACTTTCATGCCTACTCTTCAACATCGCTCTGGAAGGTGTGATGCGACGAGCCGGGCTTTATAGCCGGAGAACGATTTTCACAAAATCCAGTCAGTCAATTTGTGTGCTTTGCGGACGACATGGACATTATCGTCAGAACATTTGGAACGGTGACAGAGCTGTATAACCGCCTGAAACGCGAAGCAGCAAAGGTCGGACTGGTGGTGGATGTCTCAAAAACAAAGTACATGCTGGTAGGCGGAACCGAACACGACAGGATCCGTCTGGGTAGTAATGTAACGATAGACGAGACATGGACCGTGCTCGAGGAGGATCCGCAAGCTCTCGGAGTTATCAAGCGACGCGTGCTAAGGACGATCTTCGGCGGTGTGCAGGAGAACGGTGTGTGGCGGAGAAGGATGAACCACGAGCTCGTTGCACTTTACGGCGAGCCCAGCATCCAGAAGGTGGCCAAAGCCGGAAGGATACGGTGGGCAGGGCATGTTGCAAGAATGCCGGACAACAACCCTGCAAAGCTGGTGTTTGCAACTGATCCGGTTGGCACAAGAAGGCGTGGAGCGCAGAGAGCACGATGGGCGGACCAGGTGGAGCGTGACCTGGTGAGCATTGGGCGCGACCGAGGATGGAGAGCGGCAGCCACAATCCGAGTATTGTGGCGTACTATTGTTGATTATGTCTTAATGTGATGTTGAACAATCAAATGTATGTATGTATGTATAACACATTGAGGTATAGTTATTACAAGATTATATCAATCTTCAAACCAGGTCAATTATAACATAGTTATAACAAGAACATACTGGACAAACTTATAATTGGAAGGCGACAAATGTTGCTAATTGACAAATTGAAAAAAAAAAACCGCTTTCTGGTGGGATTCGAACCCACGACTCCGTATTCGCTAGACCGGCGCTTTAACCAACTAAGCCACAACACCACAGGAGATGATTCTTCGGAATTCTTCATTACACCATTAAAGCTAGCTAGGGAACATCCATTAAGTACGTCACGCTAAAATTGAGAATTTTCGACCCCCCCTCCCCCCTTCGTACGGGTTTTTTCTATTCCTAATACATTACTTGTCACACTTTCACAAACCCCCCCTCCCCCCTTGGACCGTGACGTACTTAATGGATGGCCCCCTATGAAAATGTTTGATATTCTCAGGTCATTTTGACAGACCACACACATGCACGAAAAGGACAGATGATATATTCTACTTTATCGTTCTTGCTGCTGTCCTTTTTATGCTCAAGATACATCTGTCAAAATTACCTGAGACTTGTGAGTCATTTTGAGGTTTGGTTCGTTGGTGTAATTAAGAATAAAAGGCCAAACTGACTTCGAAGCCACACCGTGAACAGTCCTTTTCCACAAACCTATGTCTCCTTCGGCTTGGATACCAATCCGCGTTATAACAAGAACTGTTAAGGTCCCATTAAACGTGACAAATAATTGACCAAACGAGCCCAACAAATGACCAACACAACGTGAACCTAACCAACCTTGGATAAATGTCGGACTTCAATGGAAAATATTTGACATAATAACAAACAGTCTTATAGCATCTCTATGAACTACCAAACAATTTTGTCACTAATTATGTTATAAACCTTTTAGCTCGATTACCCTAAATAACAAAAAGGCTTTAAGGAACTCTGTTGGAAATTTCTTCAAATTTTCGGATATCTACCATTGCTAATAGAAAATCTGTTAAAAACGACTCCCAAAAATTCCCTGTCAATTCCAGGATTTCTTTGCAGGTCAAAAGCTATTCAGCCGGATTTCTTGTAAGAACTTCAAATCTTAAAAAAATAGGAATAATCACCTGAATCTGCATTCGGCCATCTGTTTTTTTAGTCATGTGGACGGACACTCCACAAAAAAAAAGTGAGTACTTTGACTCCCTAAACTGACCTACTATTAAGACAATTAAAAAATATAGAAAATTAAGTCCAGAGAATAAGAACAACAAGTTTTTGAAAATTGATGCAGTTGTTCATTCAGAGCTTCTCACACCAAGAGCCATGCTATATTATGCCATTGTGAACTCAGTTCCATAAAATATCCCAAAAGAACTCCGGTTCAGTATGGTTGCTGGCTGTCATGAATAGACATGATCATAACTCAAATGAATGGAAATCGCTTAGCAGTTATTCCACACAACACCACCGACAGACTTACCAGCGATCACCTCCCAAGTCACATACAGAATTCACTACCGTCGACGTACTGTGTTGCTTCTACTGACACCACCGGCACAACCAAAGACCCGTTTTCCTGCCTAAGAACATACATAGCATAAGCAGCAACATAGATCACTCTTCTAGTTTGCTGACGGAGCTGCACATTGTGCAAGATCGTTCACAGTTTGGTACCCGCGCGCCGTCTGAGCCATGTGTAGGTCAACGGTTTTGCACAACATTTGCTCATGAAAATGTAAATAATGTTAATGAACGGCCGACAACCGGAGTTCACAGCCTCCATTCCCCGGCGGAGGTCCGGAGCACGCTGCTGCAGGCAGGGGCACTTGCTGCTGCTGCTGGTAAGACCCAGACACGCCAAGCCATGGCGGCGGCGTACACGAACCAATTGTTCCGTTTGTCTACCTGTCTGTCCAAGTCCATTCATCCCCATCCAATCCATCCGACCGTCCGTCCGTCGGCCTGTTCGTGCGTCCTTAGAAAAAGCCGGGGCAAGTGAATTGGCTGCTATTTTCGCTTACTCACCGAAATTGCCGTGAGATATTGCGACATATGCACCACAACGACCGGCTTGCGGGGTGTTCGGCACGCGGTGAGGCGATGAATAGTGCAGGTAGGCGCATGGCAGCACGGCAATCCGCTTTAGCAGCTGAGAATCGCAATTTGCAGCAGCGTGCGCCGGGGTCTCGAAGATCCGAGTGCATTTTGCTGTTGGGGTGTTCCTCGGAGATCATGACGTTGCGGTATTTTAGCTGTGAGTTTGTTGGGGCATACCGTACCATGGATGATGGAAGCATATCTTATTCACCTATAATAGCTGTTAACCGACCTTTTGTACAATTCAAAGTACTGGAATATTACAGTTTAACAACTAATGATCGTGTGAGGTCGATTCAGGATGTTTTCGTAAGTAAGAATCTATGAATCTATGCCTCTTGTATAATTTCCCTTAATACATGGCTCGTTACTCTATCGACAAATCAGTTCACCCCTCACAAGGAGTAATCCTTGCAGGGATACCGGGGAAATTCAGCCAAGATATTCGAAGAGGAATATGAAAGAAGGAACTACGTAAAGCATCGATCAAAGAATTGTTGGAGAAACCTCTGAAGGAATCCTGGTAAAAACCGTGAAAGATACTCCGGGAGCAGTCCATGAAATAATTTTGAAATAATCTCTAAGTATCTCAAGAGGAGTCTCTGAGACATCCTTGAGGAATTCCTGGAAGAATGCCTTGCAGCAGCCAATTGAAATCGCTCACGCAGTGCGCTAGTAGACAAAAGAGCTGTAAATAAGGTAATAAGTCAAAAACCAAAAAAAGGAGCAATGCATCCAGTTTTGCCTTAAGACAGAATTTCTTGTCTACATACATGAGTGCGGTCGTCCGGACACACTGACATCTGACGCTATAAGTCAGAATTTCTTGGTAACACAAGACTAGCTGCTATGGATTTTAAAGACAGATGTTTTAAAAATCAATGGAAAAGTTGCAAACAAATCTGAGATGGAATAGATAAATTCAAATATTTTTCAAGAAATTCTCAACTGATTTCTCCAGAAATACTTTGGAGACTACAGTTGTGGCGAGAAGTACTGTAAACTCCTCAAAAATTCAGTTTTTTTTTTCAATATATAAAAAAGCTCCTCTTTGAAACGACTCTTATTGTGGGAGAAATAGCTTTTGTCATATGAGTAAGCAAAAGGTTTGATCTTTTTAAGGTTCAAAAGTTTCTGAAAAGTCTTGAGAATAGCTTTTGGAATCCCATAATGTTCATGGCTTTGGCTCATTTACGCTTGATATTTCGGTAGAATTCATATAATGTGTTGTGCAATCTTTTCTGTGCTTTCCGACAAATCCCGTCTTGGCATTTCTGTCTGGGCATTATGGCATTATGTCTGGGGATTTCGACCAACCCCTTTTTAGGATTCCGACCAATCGCAAGCTCTCCTAAGAATTCCAACAAATCCTTTCCAGGGATTCCTATAAATCTATACGGACCTATTCGGAGGATTATGGGAAATCTCTCCTGAGAATTCCAACAAATCTATACTGAGGATACCGACAAATTAATTATGGGGTTTCGACGAAACCCTTTTGGAGATTCTGATGAATCCCTTCTAAGAATTTCCAAGAATCGCTTCTGAGGATGTCCAAGAGTCCCATCTGGGGACTCAGATGAATTCTTCTTTGGGATTTTGGCAAGTCATCTTGCGGGGATTTTATCAACTTCTAGGGATTTCGACAAATACCCTATTCGGGTGACTGGCAATTCCTATTTAACCTTTTGGAGCCGGAGGGGTCAATATGACCCCGGCGATGAAATCGAGCATAACAAACGTATTTGAGACCAGCGAGGTTGTTGCAGTAGTGGCGAAACTTTCCGGCTCCAAAGGGTTAAGGGATTATAACGAACGCTCTTTCTTGAATTTGCGCGAACCCCCTTTTGAGGATTCCGGCAAATCCTGCGATGCATTGAATGGCCAAGTGTGCAAACATATTCCTGGAAATTTTACCTCAATTCCCGGGCTTCCGAAGGAATTTCTGAGATTCATATGGTAAGGTACACCGGGGCAAGTTGAAGCGGGTGGGGCAAGATGAAACACGAAGTTTTGAAGTAGATTTCAAAACAATTTGTGAATTCTTTCTTCGCTAAAAGATTGTTTGAATCAAAAACTGTAGGGGTACTCACTAAACAGTTTAAATTGCTGCGTAAGCCATGATTTTCTGCTTATTTGGAATGTTTCATGATTTTGCGAATGACATAATCAAAGATTGCCTTGGTGATCGCGACGTTTAATCAGTTTAATCAGTTTACGCTGTTAAGTGAATCCCCCTTATGTGTTACGGCAATCAAACTGTTTATCATCATTAGAAAACATAATGCAAACCCGCTGTTTAATCTTGCCCTATCTTGCCCCACCCGTTTCAACTTGCCCCGGTGTACCTTATTGTATAGTAGGCATTTTGTATTTTTTTTTATATTACGTGGCGATGCTTGAAATTTCCAAGTAGTCTGTGCATAGGGCATCACATCGTATTTTATTTCGCAGTATGCGGTAATGCTAGGAATCTATTGATATTTTGAAAAACTTCATAGTGTACCGTGATTCCGCGGAATACCTAGAGGACTCCAGCATATCATATGATATTATTTCCATTAATACTGTGAGGCTCTTATATGGTATTCCGTGATACTTTGAGGTATTGACAGGGCCCACATTGTAGGGGCCCCCACAAAAAACCGTTTATGCTTGCTGAACATTAACTTTATTGTTTTAAAACAAAGTAAAACTTTTTTGCTCATCATATTTGTACCTCCGGGGGCCACAATCCTTAATGCGGGCCTGGGTATTGGTGTCACGTGGCGTGGTAGTACGTCTTGGTATTTCTTGACATAGGGAAGTGCGAGAGTTCGACTGTTAGATTTATGTTCTAGGTTAGAAAATTAGGCTTATCAGTCCTTGACTTTCTAGAACGAAAACGTTTACGATTCGTCCCTAAGTTTCGGTAACGGTTGTTACTATCCTCAGGGGATAATTGATAATAGTTTTTTAAAGAATTTCTGAGGAATTTCATGGTTCTCCTTAGTTTTCCGTAGCAGTGTTGCCATATATCTGTATTATACAGATTGTTAAGCATCCGTACAGATTTCGTTTTATATGAAATACAGATTTTTGAGCAAGAGTGGCTATTTTGTTTTTTGTATAGGATACAGATTTTTCACACAAATTTTGTATGGGGTACAAATTTTTGAAAAGAGTGATACAGATTTTTCAAAAATATCATCTGGCATCCTTGTTTCGTAGAACTCCATTATATTTCGTGATATTCATTAGTATTCTCCGGTACTCTGAGGTATTTCATTATATTTTGTTAGGGTATTTCAGGCCAAACATGTCTAAAGGTCCAATCTGCAGAAGAGAGGCTCTCTTTGGTTTCCCTCTCTTTCATTGATATCTCAGCTGTTTATTTGTATTATGATTGTCTCCTTGCATTGAACGATGGTCAAAACAATCGTCTTTTGTTTTGTATTGCAAAAGTAGTTGAAAAGTGTACCATTACATTGCAATAATTGAAACAGAAAGTGAACAAAGAGAGCCTCTCACTCAAATGCAGATAGGACCTTTTGAAATGTTTGGCCTGATTTGTTCGCGAAGATGCGCTTCCAACGTGGGCAGCAGCATGCTGAGATGCGCAACCAACACCAACCATCGCATCGGAACCGTCATCGATGACCGTCACGAAGCACGCGCACTCACCCGAGCCGACGGGACAGTAGCGACCAGCAGCGAGAGAGTGAGTGCCGTGAGATCCAACCGTGAGAGCAGCAGTGAACGCCGCCGCCGTAGCCATCATTATCATCATCGATGCTCGTCGCTCTGCAGCTAGCGTGGTGATGGTGGTTCCCGAAACGTCGCGTGGGTTCTAGGCACGCGTGGAGCCTTCCACGTGATTCTGGAACATTGATTTTTTGATATAAATATGCGACCCGTTCGCAGTAGCGGGTCAGTTGCAATTTAGAAAGTGACAAGTTACAAGCGTTCGCGGGGCTTGAACATCGCGAAGTGAAATAATCCAAAGTGTAAATAGTATGCAGTTAGCGAATAAAGTAGTGAAAGTGTTAAAGTGATTAAGTGTTTCCCTCCCTATCCGAAATCCCTGTTCTCTATCTGCCGTGCCGTACAGTCCAGTGCTTCGTGCTTAAATATTCTTGTGTTCATTGCCGAACAGTATTGGTTCCCTTCTTAAGCATGTGGCTCCCATTTTCATCCTACGAAAAACAAAGGATTGAAGCGCTGTTTGTTTTGTTTCTTATTTTTATATTTTTTGTTAGAAGTGAGCACTCATGAAAACAAAAAGAATGGAATCAATCGGTGCCGTAATCGCTTATTCTCGAATGGGATGAATATGGGAGCGTGAGATTAATGATGGAACACATACCCTATGTTCCTTGGTAATACGAACAAAAATCTTGGGTATACTTGTGGTTTCATTAACATTTTTACTGTTCCGTAATACTGTGAGGAACTTGTATTCTTTGGTATGAAGCACTGAGGTACCCTACAGTCGTTCAATTACCAGCACTGAAGTACGTCATAGTATTCCGTGGTAGTTCTATTGAGGTAATTTATGATATTTCTTGGCGTTTCGTGAAGCTCTGAAGTATTTCACTCTCGTTGTACTCGTTGGAATTCGGTGGTGATACTCATTAGTATCATGTAGTATTCTGAGGGATTTCATTGTATTTCGTGGTACTCTTTGGTATTTCATGGTACTCCACAGTTTTTGGTGATGTTAATTTGAGGTGCTTCATGGTATCTGTGATACCCTTTTGATATTCTATGGCTCTTTTTTGATTGTAGACTAGGGTGCGGCCCATATTTACATGAAAAACATAAAATTTAAAATGCCAAGTCTTACCTCCTAAATCAGTTGTTTTGGACTCCCAGAAATTTCTTTCGAAATTTGAGCTAAATCGATTAAGTCTGAAGGGACGGTCATCAAGCTTGAAGTTTGTATGGGAAAATTTGGCCAAGTGTATGCATTGACATAAATTTTGTTGTGGAAACTACAAATTCCATAGTAAAATTAATAACCGTACCTACCCAGGAAACCACTAAGCATTTGGATAAGCCGTAGAGCAGACCGTATTAAGCATTTGAAACGCTTGCTGCCCTACATAAGCAGTTCGAATGCATAGCTGCCTTGAATTAGCATAAGCTCTGCTGTTCAAAAGCTTTTGGCTGTTAATTAGCACTTCAACTGCTTGAGGTGTTTTCGCCTGGAAGCATTCAGAATGATTTTTAACTGCTCTTCAAATGCTAAGAGCAAAGAGTATGGAAGATATGTTACGTGTTTGATAACGCATGTTGTCTCTTTCTTACATAGTATATGCCGCTGTTGACATATTTGTACATCTGAGTTCCTTTAATTTTTCCTTGGTTTTTCCCGTACTTATCAAAAAGCACCGCAGCAACATTGCTGCAGCTGGTTCAGATTAGGAACATGGCCATCAAACAATTATCATATATGTATGTACCGAATCTATGAATGCTTTGGCGGGTCATAAAATTATGCGAAAAAGGGAATCATATGCTAGATCGAAGAGGGAATGAAAATGCTTTGTGCACAGAAAACAAGTTTTGGGTGTTGGAACTGAAGCTGCTTCCGAATTATTTTTTATATTGGGGGTTAAATCAGAGCACGCCATCGGAACAGCTGTGGCGTATCCTGTAGCGTGGAACTGAAACTTGTGCAGCAAACATGGAATAATCTCTGGATCGTAAATTCGAATCCAAATAACTATTAAAATATGCAAAAAAGTACGATCTTACATCACCTGGAGTGTGCAAGGACGAGGAAGCGCGAAGAGCGAGGAGCGGACGTAAATCTATTTTTGGTTTGTTTTGCTCGACGAGGCGTTACGCTTCTTTGACATTTTGATACGACGTTCCTGAAGGTGTTGCACTGAGGCAGCCAGTTATTTTACCAAAACCTGCTGTGAGGTAGCACTATAGGCGCATATACGGCTCATTAGCATTAAGTGCCTTGTCGTAAGGACTACTATAATGCTGGAGTAATGCTATTTTAAATGCTTACTTGTTACTTGGGTATGATTCTCAACCGACAACAAATTCTTACAACACACTATGGTTAAAAATCCAATGCCCAGCTGTTAAATTATGATTATTTTTGGTAATGTAAACTGCACTGCTAGTTAAATTGACAGTGTTTGAGTGGAATCAACTGAAAATTGTTGGTGGTTGAGAATCATAGGTATAGTTATAATTTTATTTTGGTATCGGCAGTTTCCACAACAAAATTTATTTCAGTGTGCGGAAATCTAAAGTTTTCGATTTCTGCCACTAGGTGGCACTGTAAGCGTTCAAGAATTAAAACCTTCTTTGTTTATATTTTTTTCTTGTAGGTAACTATAAACAACCTTGTCGAAGACCGCAAAGTGATCAGACGACTGATAAAAAAATTATATCCTAGGTGAATTTAGGTAAAAAGTTATGGTTGTTGTCTAAGTAAATGTAAAGGAATAACTTCAATAATGTTATTTCTATGATTCACCTTACTTTGCCTAGGGTATAACTTTTCTAACAGGCGTCGGATCGCTTTGCGGTCTTCGACAAAGTTTTTTGGCATATATTTACCTACGAGAATAACAAAGGTTTTATTATTTGAAGGCCTATTTATAGCGTTATCTAGTGGCAGAAATCGAAAATTTAACAGTTCCGCATAGACTTGGCTTTTCCATACAAACTTCAAGCTCGATTAACGTCCCTTTAGACTTAAGGTGAATATATGACGAAGCCGCACGTCAAATTTACAAGAGTACAAATCTGAGGAACCGTGGGTCGGTTTGCGCTGAAAAGTTGATCGATTGATCACCGCAAGCGAGTAACCAATCGATCAACTTTTCAGCGCAATCCGACTTTCAGTTCCTTTGATCTGTGGCCTTCAAAATTCAAGGTGGCTTCGTCATACCTTAACCTTCACTGATTTCGCTAAAATTTTGAACGTAGCTTTTGGGAGAACAAAACAACTGATTCAGGAGGCCTGAAATGTTGTCTTCAGTGGTAATATTAGATGGTATTTCAAGATCTCCTATAACAATAGCTAACTTCAGTAGCTCATCCGAGACTATTTCCGATTATTTCTCAGGGAGTTTCATAAAAAATTCTAGAGGAACTTTTTGAAGAATCTCTTTGAGTGTGGGAATTCTAAGGAAACTCCATAGGCATTTCTGGGAGAACTCATGGATTATTTCTCTAAAAACCTCTAGTTTAGCCTTTGGAGGAGAAGTGTCTAGAGGACTTGCTGTAGAGTGTGCTAAAGCGTTGCCGGGAGGAACATTTGGAGGTATTTCAAATGGAAGTCTCGAACGAAATTCTGATTGAAATATAGATGGACTCTCCTCCTCGAGGCACCGTTGAAGAACAAACTCTTGGTGGAATCCTTAAAATATCTGTATTTGTGATGCGATTCTGAGTGCTTGTACAACTAATAGTAACAAGTGTTCAAAACACTGAAGAATATAAAAAAAAAATTAAAAAAATTGTTTCTAACTATTGCTAATAAAATTCTAACTCACATTAAAATGAATTGCTTTCAAAGCCTTGTACTATTGAATGAACAATAAATGTAGTTTGAGAATTAAAAACAACAACCTTTAGAATAAATATGATAAGATTTTACATATGTATATATTTTTTTAAAGCAAGTTGTATGTGTAGAGAAAAAAAGTGAAAGTAAATTGGAAGATGCAAAGTAAGAGGAAAGGAAAGAGCCAGGAACTTTTTCATACAAATCACAAGCGATAATATTTAGGTAAACCACGAAGCTCATCCAATTTCGTAATTTGTGAAAGGGTGCCTAAGAATTCTATGTACAGCAGCAATGATTGTTTTTACACCGTCATTTACAGTTTTGATATCCAAATGTCAGGTGATGTCTAGCGCTTGACACCATCCAATGACAATTTGCAATGCTACACTCAACAACACCCCTCGAGACCATAACAACCGAGCAGTAAACGTAACCACTAGTTTGCACAACCGAAACATACATATGAAACATCATATCCACCGTCGTCGCAGATCGCACGTGAGACACGCATGTTTATAATGATATCAAAAAGTCACTCACCGCGAAGGTTTTGCGAAGCGTCTTCTGCCCCAGACTAAATAGCTGGTCTCGTAACGTGTGTATGTAGGTATAATCAACTCGGCACCTGACTGGGGTAGTAAGGTATCAACAAAACCTTCCGGATTTTCAACAAAATTATTGGCAAGGTACGGTGGGCCCACATCGTTGATTACATTACTGTTGGTTGGTGTGTAGGACAAACAAGCGCAGTGTACTCCATCTGTGTGCAAAACAAAACGCTTACCAGGCCATGTTGGCATTCGTAAATCGAGTAACAACAGTAAGACTTGCAAAAAAAACAATACAAACAAAACACCACTCCCCTCTCAACACCTTGTGGATCACCATGCCTGAAATCAGTACCCTAACTGCAACGTCCTCAAAGACTCAAAGAGGACGATAGGTACTAATCGAGTTAGACATATGCCGGGGGCCCCACCGCACGGCTATTCGATGAGTAAGCAATTAAATCAATGCAACCGGTGCAGTGTGGCGGCTCTTTCGGTTGCATAAAAGTGCACTTGAGCCGAGGAGGCTTCTTTTGTTTCATTGTTTCGGTTGGTACCACTTGGATGGCCATTCGGGTTGTTGGAATTCCGTTTCCCAAAGTATTGTGCTGAGCGACCGTCCGTCCGGCTCCATCGTTCGTCTGATGAGAAACCCCAGAATTCTTTTGAAGTATACTGACATCATGTCCACAACCATCACGTCAGAAAGTTACAGTCGTATTTCATATAAAGAACGCGAAAGGTCTTGGTACCCGAGGCCCTTCGAAGGCTTGCGAAGGGTTCTTGGCTGGGACAACCTGATGTAACATGATGTTGATCGAGTCGCGAAGGCTGACGGGTGATGAAAGATCGATCACTGGTTTAGTGGCCGTTGCTGTTTCCTACCCCTGCATAACTAACCGGATGGACCCGCTGTGCTTGAAAGAATCGAAATCAGCTGCGCTATAAATGCATACCGATAGCATTAGAGGTTCGCCACCACCGCCGCGCCGGTTAGAGGCGTCCTTGACGTAGTAGCGCCGATCCGTAACCGGTTGACCGCTTTCTCGATCGGACTAGTCGATCAAAATCAGTCAGTGGCAACGAATGCAGTGGATCGTAAAGGCAGACGACGACAACAACCGTTTTGAAATGATTTTTTTGTCAAATTCCTAGGTACCTAGTTCAATAAACCCGAGTCTCCACGTGCTTTAGTCTAGCACTTTAGCTCTCATTGTGTTGCTTGACGTTCTGTAGTGTACCTTGCTGCAGCATTCCAGAACAGCTTCTTTCAGCAAACAGCTTGTAATTGTTCGTAGAGGACCTCGTTGCAAGGATTCAGTTAATTACGTTAAACAAAGTTTTCTGGGGGAAGCTACTACTCAAGGTGAAGAAGAGTCATATAATTACATTCAACTTCATGTTTAGCGGCGAGGACACACGTCAACGCTGACTGGAGATCAGCAGTGTGCATCATTAAAATTCAACCTTCGTCACGCCCAGAGCGGTGAAAGATCATCACCCTGCGGGCATCATGGGAACTTCCCAAGATCACTCATGACTGACCTGTCCGGTTATGCTCATCATCGAGAGGATCCAATTAGCGAATGCCACTACCAATTACCGGACTAGACTGCACATGGCGCTGACTGCTGCTGATGAGACCACTAGAGGGAGGAAGGTGCCCACTGGCACTGACAAATGACCTTGGGTATGGAGCAGTATGTGAGCCACCCAAATGGTCATCAAACTCCATGCTGAACAACGCGATCCCCGGTCCGCACGGAAAGTGTTAATAGATGACGACTAAGCGATGCCGGTGAGTGATGCGTTTCATTCACGCCACTACTGCACTGTTTGCTTTCGAGTAATGATGGGGTAATTTTTTCGATCCGAAGTGCGAAGACCCTGCGTTTGATGGCCGGCCAGTTGGCAGTGTTCCCAAATTTACGATTTTTTTTTGTTATCACCGTAGTCATAATTTTTAGAACAAAATGTATAAATTCATTCTGCTCGTTACAGATTCCGAATAAAGTAGTAAATAAGAAATAGTTTAGCAATTTTCTATATTATTATGAAATTCAGGGTAATTAAAAAACGGAAATCGACTACTTGGGGGCCGTTCATAAACCACGTAGACTTTTTGGGGGGAGGGGGGGGGGGTCTGGCCAAAGTCTACGCTCCTTACAAATTCCAAAATTTTTGTATGGACAAAAGTCTACGAGGGGGGAGGGGGGGGTCTGAGATACCCAAATTTTGGTCTACGTGGTTTATGAACAGCCCCTTGAGCTTTTTAAATTCTTATGAGCTGTTGGCCTCAAGATTTCTTTGCTTACGTATAACTTTTTCATCTGTAATTCGTGTCTGCAACATGACGCAGACATGAAGGTATGCACCAATTTTCCAGAGATAGATTTCAAGTATTACAAACTAATGCGATATCAAAGCATAAAAGTGGCAACTCTGCAGATCAACAAGACGCGACAGGGGTGCAAGCAACCGTATTTACAGTTTTGGCAATGCACCATGATCCGAAACGCAAGAGGAGAGCTTTTCAGTGTGGTTGGATCGCTTTAACGCCTCGTTCGGTGTCAAGGTCGCTCCACGTCGACAGCTTGGCTGCCGGTGTTTGAATTAACTTACGCGGACCTGACCACAAGACAGTCAGTCAGTCACTAGGTATACTGTTTGTCGGAATGATTCGAGAGTTCATTATCCGGTACGCGTCAAAGCTACTTCGGCTCGAACAATAATGGATGATGGCCGTGGTGCTATTGAAATGTAGGATATGAATATTATTAATTCGTGTCACTAACGCGCGAACGAAACATTATTGAATTGAATTTTAGGAAATCGGATATTAAAGTGAAGTGAGCCGTAGGGGCGCGATATTCACTCGTGTTTGGATTTCGTATCATATGGGAAGAACGTTCAAAAATGTAAACAATGCGAGAAGGTCTGTCGCACTTCCAATTTGATGAAGGAAAACATAAAAAGTATTTAGCCCTGACTAGTGGCCTTCAGCTTATGAATCTTGACCGATCACTGCACTGTTTCTGCACACGTTGGTTTTACAAGTTTGGGAAATTAAAATTATTTCTTGATAAATGGTACAAAATTTATTTTTTTGGCAAAATAATCTAACATTTATTTTGAAAGTTTTTTTCAATCGGAGTTTAGTAGTGTAATTGATCCGATCATGGAGAAGTTAAGCACTGGGTTCATGTTTAAACCACAATGGTATCGCCCTAAGCAAACTTTTACCATGGATTGAATTGAAAATAATAAAATCCATCCTTAATCTACGGGAAAATAACGAAATATTGCCACTTTGATGTTGTTATGAGCATTTTAAACGAAATTTGAAGGATCAAATTGCTTCTTATTGGATTCGGAGGAAATACACAAAATGTATTTCAATATAATTAGCAGTGAATCAAAATTTAACCATCACGCAACAATAATGACAATGTCCCAACCGACAATCCACCCAATGCGACATAATATTGTCCCAACTTGAAAATAATAGGATAAACATCGTGCACCCCGAGTTTAGAGATTTTTCAGCCTTGCATTGCGATTTTCAAACGGTAACTTCGAGTAGGTAAACACTGCAACTCTGTTGAAGATCTATCATCAAAAAGTTTCGACTTTGGGTTTGTAATAATTGATTATTCACGAGTTGAAACAAATTCAGCTTCCGTTTTGTCTGCAACGAAAATGTTACCAGTAGGGATAAAGACTAATCGTCGCGCCTTCTTTGTTGCTTGTTTTGTCCTTCAGTTGTCAAACAATTCTCTTCACTGATAATTACACAGAAAAAAATATGTAATTAAATTTCACCGAGAAATCATGCACATAAAAGGAATGCTAAAGTTAGTGCACTTTTACATGAGATATGATGTAAAATTACATTACCATCGTGTAAATTTCCGCCAACCATCGCGGAAACCATCATGGACTCCAACCGGTTACGCGACTATTAGCGAAAATTTACACGAACGTAACGTAATTTTACATGATATCTCATGTAAATATGCACTAACTCTAGCATTCCCTTTATGTGCATGATTTTTCGCTGAATTTTACATGAATATGTTTTTCTGCGTAGTGAAACAGTTCGGTATCCCACAGATCAAGAAGAACACGGATCACTCCGCTGTCTCCCCAAGGTTTTATATTCATAAACTTCTTAATAATTAATCGCACTTTATCCAAATCAGTGTTCAGTGGATTGTGTCGAAAGTGTGTCCATAATTGAGAATGTTTTTGACCACCTTAGCAACCTGATGTCAAAATATGAAGTCCGTATCTCAAGACGAAGTAATCCCTCAAGGTGCCTTAGGGGTCGTAGATAAATGACGTAGCTTTTTTTGGGGAGGAGGGGGTGTATGTGATTTTGTGACGAAGTGTGACGATAGGGGGTAGGGGTTCATGATATGCTACGTAGCTTTCTACTAAGTTTAATATTTTTTTTACTTGCTTTAAGTATCATTATCCAGTAAATGAAAAAAATATATATGCATGATATGTTTTTTTTTCATCACATTAATTTAAGTAAATAACAAATAATGGACATAAATGCCCGCTTCCATTCATAAGATATGCAGCTATCGGACGCAACAACTGTATCCGAGAAAATGTTTTTGAAGTCCTGCGTAAAGAATAATGAACAATGAAAGAATAGTGTGTATGAAAATCAATTTCGCTCAAATACTTTCAGCGATCAATAGTTTGCTGCTTGCTATAGGGCACTACACGCTGCTAAGGCTGCAAAGGAAAAATATTCTAAGTTTTTGGCATTATGGCATAATTCCAGGAGTTCCTTATATAGTTTCTACAAAACTTCATTGAAGAAATCCTCCAAAAATTTCTTAAGGAGCTCCTCTAGCAGCTTTGTAAGGAATTTCTCATGGTGTTCTTTAAAGGTTTCCCCAACAGGAGAAGGATAACATTTTCACAGGAATTCCTACTGGGAATCCCAGAAAAGGCTTCTGAAAACATCCCAAAAGGATTTGGAGGAATCTCAAAAGGAACTTCCAGAAGAATTTCAGAAGGAACTACTGGAAGAATCTTGAAAAGAAATCATAGAGAAATTCCAAAAGAAATCCTGTGAGAAGTTCCTGGAGCAATGCTAGATGGAACTTTTAAAGAAATCTTGAATAAACTCCTGGAGTAATCTCAGAAGGAGCTATTTGTAGAGTCTCAGAAGGAACTCGTGGTTAAATTTCTAAAGAAATCACGGAAGAAATTATTTAAGGAATCCCGGAAGAAATTTCTGAATGAATCCCGAAAATAACTTTTGGGGAATCCTGGAAGATATCCAGATAGCACTGCTGGTGAAACCTTAGAAAAACAATCCTGAAGAAATTCCAATAGGAGTGAATGGAGGGATGCCGGAAAAAGTTCCAGGAGGAGTCCTGGGAAAAAAAATCCTGGGTAAATCCTAGAAAGAAGTCCTCGAGGAATCCCAGAAGAAACTCCCAGAGAAATCCAGAAATCAATTCCTGTAGGAATCCGTAAAAAGAAGTCCTGGAGGAATCCCAGAAGCAACACCAGGAGGGGTTTCCTACAGAGATCTCGGAATGAATACACTAGTTTACAAAATAAAACGAAAGTCGTGAACTTCTGTCAACGACCAAAATTTTTGAAGCTCAATTTAGCACTGATTTCGAAACCGAGCTTCAAAAAATTTATAGTGGAGCAGTTTTTGAATGAAATTTACTAAAATTCAAATATCTTGCGTTTTGTTCAACCAATTCCAAATCTTTTTCCATAAATTAAAAGCTGAATACAATACCATTAGATCATCTGAATGCAGGTTTTGTGTCAGATTGATGGAATTCAAGATATTTGCGAGTTTTAGGGACGATCTCCTTAAATTTTAGCCAAATTTCCAAAAATATGTGAAGAAATGTATTTTTTTCAATAAGAAAAAACAATCTAAAAATTCTTTCTCAACGTTTATTTGACATACCATATGTAGGCGAGTAACAGTAAAAAATTCAGCTCAATCGGAGCATTGATTACGGAGAATGAGATGTGTGAAGTGAGCGACGTTGCTTAAAAATAGAACAAAAATCGGTTTCAAATCATCAACCTTGTATGGAGCATGAGCATGAGCATGAGCATGAGCATAGATGACCGCACAATTCGTAGTTGCTACTCCGTGATTGACCAGAGCTATCGAAATTGCACAAGGAACCAATGAATAGGGCTTGGGACTAGCTTACTATTCTCAATGTACACAGGTCGAGAGCTCTCAACTTTAATAAGGTCAATAACGGCGCCGGCCACGTCCTTACGGTCATCGAGGATGGAAGGGAATGTTAGTAAGACAAACGTTGTTATAAAGACCGCGAATCGCTGCATCCCCACGTTTGTCTCAGGAAGGATTTTTTTGTTAGTAGGGTAAGGTACATTGTCAGTCCGGGAGTCACCTATGGTTGGTGATATGATTTGACAATGGATCAATATACACAAACCGCCGTTAACAACCGACCACTTTTCGACGCAAGAACTAGCCAAAAAGAAAATTCTATCGCGCGTCTCCACTCCACTAGGGAGCAGAAACCTTTAGTCTATTCCACACAGAAATACACTGAACGCGACTCACTTGTCGGTGCCCGGATTTTTTCTCGACCGGCGAACCCGAAGTAACATTTTTCACTCTTTTGTGTAAATGCAAAAATTGAAAGAAAATATTTATTATCAACTAAAAGTGTATTGGAAACTAGCGCCGAAGGGAAGCGAAAAATTCGGAACCGACTCGAACTACGGCGCGCGCACACTCGTCCCGTCGTCGGAGCCCCGCAGAGGGAAGAGGAAAAAAAAATCGCAAAAATCTAGCAAAGCGAGCGCGCGAAACTTTGCTGCTGCCGAACTACCGCACACTACTGACTCTCAAATCATCAACCTTGTATGGAAAGTCGAAAAAATTTCCGCTCTACTGTAATTTTTTTCCTTCACGTTTTCGAACTCAGGGCATGATTCTACACCAAAAATGATCATCAGCTTACCGAGTTCAAAAATGCTGTAAACTAGTGATATCTGAGTGAATTCTAGAAGGAAACCAAGAAGGAACTCCTGGAAGAATCCCGAAAGGGACTTCTTCAGGAAACCCAGGAAGAAGTTTTGATAGAATCTTAAAAGAAATTCCGTTTGAAATCCCTGAAGAGGTGTCCGAAGAAGCAGATGCGAAGAAAACCTTGAAAGAACTCCCGATGGATGAACTTTTAGAAAAACCTTAGAGTTCTTGGAGGGATCTCTGAAGGAACCCCTGAAAGAATACAAAAAGGAGGAAATCTCAAATGAAATCCCAATGGAAATTCTTGAAGAAATCCCAGAAGGAAGTGCTGGAAGAAATAAAAAGGGAGGAATTCTCAAAAATGAGAATCCCAAAAGAAACTCCTTGAGGAATTCGGTTGTTTAGTGAACAAAATATTGCTATTTTCTATAACCTAATCGAAAGAGCTCATTTTTTTAGTATAACGTGATTTTATTGTATTTCAATACATTTGTTTTGGCGGTTAAATTAACATAATAGTTTTAATTTTCGTGGATAGAATGACAGTTCAATCGATAAAGTGACAGTTCGAGCCGAACAAAAAAAATTTCCCCATACAAACTTTAAATGCATTTTAAAAATAGTTCCCGGACTCAAAAAATCATGAAATTTTGGATTTCGACTAAATTTTGGGCGGAGAATCCAATTATAAAATAATCCGGATACACCCAAAAACCCAATTCCAGAATGAACTGCTTAAATAATTTTAGAAGGAACTCCTCAAATGGTCGTCGTTAAGTCAGAGAGGACCATGTGTCTTTTACTTAATTTCTAGAAAAACGACTTTAAAGTTTGCAGCTCTATAAGTTTTGAGTTTTTCAACAAATTTTCTTGAATTTTTGCCATAAATCTTAATAACTATTTATCACAGCATCGCTCTGTATTGATCGCGAAAAAAACGTAAAATAAAGCTTCAAACCGAGAAATTGCCAAATAATTGATTGTACTTAGTCCACCCTGACTGAACGGTTTTTGGAAAATCTTCAACCAACTACAGTTCACACTCAAGTTTTTACATATTTGATGAAAAAATAATGCACAAGTAGGACAACAGTTAATAGGAGTGTTGTATAATGTGAGCAGGAAGTTTGAAATCTGTTATTTCTGTTATTACACTGTTGGTTACCATTTCAATTTTTATATTCAGTCAGAGTGGACCAAGTACAACAGTTCAATATCAGTCAATTAATGAGCCATTTAAGAATTCTTAACTTGAACATTTAATAGCTAACAACTTTTGAATGTGTTTTCATAGTTCGGTACGTTTTTGAAATATTGTAGTTACACAGTTTGTAATAATTTATTCAAAGGAATAGCATTTTTCAAAAAATCGTTCAGACAGAGTGAACCAAGTACACAATTCCTAAATAATCGGTAAAATCAATTTCTTCATGAAACGGGTATTGGTACATTTCAATATGATACCCAACAGCTACTAAGCAAACATATTTTGATTTGGAAAGGATTACGAAAAATAAGGTAATTTCAACCATTTTTCTTAGAGACACATGGTCCACTCTGTCTGCACGCGAAATGCCACAATATGCTTCAACACGATGATCTATAAAATATGATATTGACAATAATAAAATGGAATTCTATGTGCTTTCTTGATCAATAATCATCATAAAATGCGTTAGGCAGTTATACGATTTAGAAACGTATCACATTTCATCAAACTATTTTATTTATTAGATTTTAACCAATACACATTTTTTCAGCTCTCTTGACAACAAGCATATGGTCCACTCTGACTGCACACTATTTTCGATTTTTACAGTTCAATTAAAAGAAAATTGTGCTATAACTCTCGTTAATTGTAACATTAAGAAAATTGGGCGAAAGTTCCAAATAGCTTAAGTAATCCTTAATCAAATGCCCTAAAAATCTAATTTTCGTCAATTTTGTTACTTGGTCCCCTCTGACTTAACGCCCACCAAATGTGCTTCAAATGTCGTGGTGATTTTTATTCAAATGAAACCAAATTGATAGTCTTAACAGATTTATTATTGAGCAAACTAATATCTTTGAAAGAGCTCCTAGGATAATATGGTATTGAACTGCATTGGGACTATCTACTTAAATTTTTTCGGCATTAAGCAGAACGATGGGTGGTTTATTGAGTAATTAGCTTTAATGATATTCTCCTCTAGTTGCACCTATGGTCTTGATGTTAGCGATCTGAACCAGGTAGTCGGAAATGATTTTTTTTCTGTTTTAAGGTTGAAGGATTCGTCATTGATATCACCGTCATCATTGAAATTTGGAAAGCAGTTTTCTCTTTCAAGGCATCAATGTTTACAATGAAAATGTATTCATTGTATTCCATTCTCTATCTGGAATCCAGTGAATACATTTTCATAACGAACATTTGTGTTTTGAACGAGAAAACTGCTCTCGAAATTTCAATGATGACGGTGATATCAATGACGATTCCTTCAACCTTAACCTTCCGTAACTCGCGCGGTTGACTACCTGCGTCAGCACCACGCTAATGGTGAGTACAAAAAGCGAGATTTTTTCAACGTGTTGTACAAAATACAACAGCGCGATCGCTCGTGGGTTAACGAGATTTTTGGCCCTTTTTCATCTCGAGACCCACGCTTTATTTCCCTTCCGAAGGAAGAACTCATATTTTGCGAGTTTGTCGGGAGTGGGATTCGATCCCAACTCCTCATCGTGATAGTCACGTGCTTTAACCATCACACCAGATCCGCTCCACAGTCGGCAATGTTTTCTAGCTATTGTTGTTTTTTTTCATAATATTCTTCAAACATACAAGTTAAAATTGATATCAGAACTAAGTTCGAGTTTTTCGTGACTTGCTTTTTGAAATGAACATTTTGTTGTGGGGGAAGGGGGTTGTTTAACAAACTACGCCATTTATAGAGGAGCTATGCAAATTTGTGACGAGATGCTACTAGGGGGGAGTAGGGTATTAGAAATTTGATATAATTTAGTATTATAATGCAGTGACAACCCAATTTTGACCTTTCCTATTTAGTCTTCTTTCGAATTGTTGGCTTTTCAACCAGATTATTATTTTTTTTAACAAAAAATAATAAATAAAAAAATTAAGTGCTTATATCTCAGCTTTATTGTTTATTATTGTGTTGTTTTAAATCGCTTAAAAAAGCTACGTCATTTACGCCCCTGTTTTCAAAAATTGTATGTTCCATGTTAAAAAAAACATGGAATTCTTTTGACGATGAAATACCGGATCCTAATAAAACCAATAAAACCTGAAGGGTCAAAGAGGTGTTAAGATTGCGATATACCTACCGGTTTCGAGATATTGCCAAAAACTACTGAAAAATTGACAGACTGACCACTTCAAATCTTAATAAAAACCCATCCTCTTTTGCCCAATATCTCACAAACGAGTGGATTCTAAGCACACTTTTGGAACTTTCGGGTCCTAAAATTATCTATTTTATTAAAACCTGGTTTTGGCAAAATTTTCTTTGTGCTTCCGTTTTCCAAAGAAGAACATTTAACATTTGCATTTTTTGCAAAATAAGCGACGACCTAATACAGAGGCCAGCCCACTTTTTCAAAAAAAAAAAAAAAAAAAATCTCCGAGCTTATATTTCCGTGGCCACCCAGTCACTGATCAACATTTCAACTAACTGCACTGAAATTGATAAGTGTATCAAATCAATTCTGCGTTTCTAGACTATTTTCAAACTTAAAAAAAAAACATAACGAAACTTAAATCTTCGAGCATGAATCGAAGGATATACTTACAGGGGATAGACAAAATGATCGGGACAGGCAAAATTTTCACTTTTCAAAAAATGTTCAATTAGCTGTAACTTTTCGAAAAGTGCACCAAATATTTTCAAATTTTCACTGTAAGTTCCTCAACTAGTTGTGTATTAGTGGACAAAATTTGGAAAAGATCGGACAATTCTTCATGAAGTTATAAAGATTTTTGAAAAAGGTAAAATTATCCGATACCAAACTTTGAGCTGTTATATCTCCGGATTCAATGAACCGAATGCAATGAAATTTTGACCATTTATGACTTATATAATGAGCTATGAAAAACCATTGACATAACTTAATATTCTTAACACGGAAGAAAATTATAACGATTAGATTATTTTTCTAATAAAACACCAAATTATCCAAAACATCAACATCGTTTCAAAATTCAAGACGCAAATTATAGTTCATTTAGTTTCCCTCTAATTGACTTATATATAAATGCGTTTTGAAGGAAAGTAACAACATAACCGCCAATAAATAGATAAAGTAATGGGATGCATATTAAAAATAGACCAATTTACTAAAAAATCGTGAAAAAAATAAAATCGCTATAACTTTTTCGCTTGGTAAAAATTTCAAGTTAAGTCAAATGTTTTTCAGAGTTCATTATATAAGTCATGAATGGTCAAAATTTCATTGCAATCGGTTCGTTGAATCCGGAGATATAACAGCTCAAAGCTGGCTATCGGATAATTTTATCTTTTTCAAAAATCTTTATAACTTCGTGAAGAATCATCCGATATTTTCCAAATTTTGTCCACTGATACACAACTAGTTGAAGAACTTGCAGTAAAAATTTGAGAATATTTGATTCACTTTTTGAAAAGTTACAGCTAGTTGAACATTTTTTGGAAAGTGAAAATTTTGCCTGTCCCGATCATTTTGTCTATCCCCTGTATCTGCCACAAGTTTTCCTAACAAAGCATGATTTCCTTCGTAAAGGTAGCTTTTGGGATACCAATTCCTTTGGCTTTTGGGAAAGCCTAATCCGGAATTTAAGTATTTTTTGCTCAATTCGTACAGCATTAGCTCAAAGAAGTAAATAATTATAGCATTTTTTACTTTTACTTAGGGTTGGAACGTTATTTAAAAAATCGTCTTACTTTCGCAAAAATATGCTATATTCAAATAAAATTTATATGTTAACATCAATTTGTAACTCAAAGCTATGTTCAATAAGCATATCTCGAAAGAATAAAATAATTTTGTAAGCCATCTGCGTGCAAGGTGTTAACGGAAGGCGATTTTTTGAAAGTCAGTCTTTTTACCGAGTTTTAATATACATCCAAAAAAGTCTATATTTTTATGTAAAATCTGACACAATTGGCATATTCACACAATTGATTTACGTCAAAAATCTTTACAGTGAAACAGAACTGTACACGCGGTTGAAGAACGTGAATCCTATAGTGATTCGCTGATCAACTACCCCCCAGATTACGGCATTTGTAATCTTCCTCAGTGTTAGTTATCAGGGTGGCCACTCAATTTTAGTTTTGGAATTCCCGTCTTTTTCCCGGTTTTCCCGGTACAATTTTTCAACTTTTCCCGGTTTCTCGAAATGGACATTTTTGGAGTATGTAACACTCAACTCTCGTTTTACGTAAAAAATGGAAAAATGTAAAAAAAATCACTCAAAATTATGCATTTAACTAGTAAATACTAATACTTTTCCTCAATAAACCATATTTGAGAACGATTATAGTTTAAAATAATCAAACTGTTTTAGCACTGTCTTGCAACAACGTTCTAAATGATGATAAGAATAAAGATTTTTAAATCTTTTCTTCTACGTGAATTCTAACTTAAGCTTGTTTTTCACACAGCAATGAAGAAGTACTCTACCCTCTCGGTTTTTTTTAATGATCACCAACCAATGATTAAAAATATTCTCAGTCAATGATCGGTCACGCCACAAAAGCTCAGTGTATTTGGACGCAGCTCCATTTTCTCTAATTTCTCCCTAATGCTTTATCCTCGAAAGTTTAGTTGAAACCAATTATAATTCTGAACAAATAGGTATGTTTTACTAAATTGCAGAAATTTATTCTTATAACAAATTTTGCATCAATCAATTACATCAGATGTGGAGTAATTTGAGTAATATACAATCAAACGATTCGATTTTAGGATCTTACACTGTGACAGTGTGAGTTAAGTACTGTGCACGTACAAACTGTAGCTCCTTATACTAATACATATTAGTTTTCTGTTGGAAGTGTATGAAAGAAAAGTTTTTGGGAATACGGTCCTGTTGAAGATTAGGTGAATATTTTCGTGTCATCGTGAAGTGAACGTTGAACAGAAAAACCTGGCTGGTCCTTACGCTGCTTCTGAGTTATTTAAGAAGTTATACAGGGGGTGGCCAAAATGTTTGGGATAGGCAACTTTTTTTTTCTCTCACAAAAAAGTTCAACATGCTGTAACAATGCACCAAAAAACCTCAAATTCTGACTGTTTGTCGACTTATTACATATGCATCATTGGTACAAATTTGGGCTCGATTGATTAATCTTTCACGAAGTTAGAACCTTCCTGGCATAAAACCATTTTTTTAGAAAACTAATTTTTGAACTGTCATATCTCGGAAACCAGTAAACCGAATTGAATGATGTGGGGTTTTGGTGTATTCGGGTTCGTGAATAATTAAATAGCAATAACAAGGATTTTATGCTAAACTTCTATACTCAGATTTCCGATATAACTTCAGCTCCGATCGATGAGTGCTTCTTCCGATGACAACTCTTGTCTTCCAAGTGAAGTGTCTCCACGAGACCTACTATGATCGCCCTAGATATCACCACAAAAGACATTTTGAACGTTTATGAACATTTCCATTTTTTTGCAAATTAGGGGCTGTCCATTAATTACATAAGGGTTTATGGGGGGAGGGGGTGTTTGAGAAATCTTACGCGCCATACAAAAATGTTTGGGTTCTCATACAAAAAATCTTACAAGGGGGGGAGGGGGTATCAGAAAATCGCAAAAATTCCCTTACGTAATTAATGGACAGCCCCTTACCTTACTTTGAAATAGTTGTAAATTAATAGTGATTTTGTATTTTTTGATAAGGGCTCCACTATTTACACAAGTGGTTAGTAATTAACCCAAAACTAATGGGGTTACAATAATATTCTGAAAACTATTATATCTAATTCCGTTTGTCTTGAGTTCGTCAGAAATGTTAAATATTCTGATCGAAAGACACAATTCTTTCTCTTTAAATTCACTTTCAATATTTAACCCTTTACTGCCCTTGGTTGCTCTAGAGCATCATCGATGTTTGACGAACTCGAAACAAACGGAAATGAACAAATATGATTCAATAGTTTTTACAATACAATTGTAATCTCATTAGATAAACCCAACTATCAACACACGTTTCAATAGTAGAACTATTGATAAACAATCAAACAACTAATGATTTACAACTGTAAAACTTTTTCGTTGATTTCGAAAACTTTGGCCAATTTAGAATATATTTTGTTCGAGCACTTTTTTTCGAAAACGCTTTCTTGACATATAAATAGTCGTTCAAAATCGTGGAAAGTAAAGGGTTAAAACAATCCATTATTTCATGTTGAAACTATCAAAGAATTAATCCTTTATGAAATTGTTTATGTTTGAAATGATGCTGAAGTTCTAAATTTATTCACAAATTCGATAATGAACTAGCAAAATTTTGAAAAGCAAGATTGTACAGTATCTGAATCGATATCTGAATTTAGCTTGCTCATACAGATTATCGATGATTTGCATAAAATTCAAATATGCTTACCAAATTTCTCTCAACAATAATTTTCCCGGTAATCATCTCAAATTCCCGACTTTTTCCCGCTTTTTTCCCGGTCGTTCTGAATTCCCGTCTTTTTCCCGGTTTTCCCGTTTTTCCCGGTTCGGTGGCCACCCTGAGTTATATAAGTGGTGAACTGACACTGAGTAAGATTACAAGTGGTAGTCGAAATACGCGTATCTGTCAAAGCATAAGCATAACAGGGCGGAATTAAAAGGTAAACAATTGATTACACTCATTCGAAGAGGGTATTCTGCTCAGACGGTTCGAAAAGTCGGAACAAGAAACTTGCTGAGGTACTATGGATACAGCTGTTATTGTAACACATTTCAATAAATTTTACAGACATAGGTACGTTGTATCGTATCGTTTCGTGCTTAGACTTGATTATCCAGGGTATTTTATCGTTTTCCTATTTCCATGCAGAAATTTGATATAATTTAGTATTATAATGCAGTGACAACCCAATTTTGACCACCTTTCCTACTTAGTCTTCTTTCGAATTGTTGGCTTTTCAACCAGATTATTATTTTTTTTAACAAAAAATAATAAATAAAAAAATAAAGTGCTTATATCTCAGCTTTATTGTTTATTATTGTGTTGTGTTTTTTATTGTGGGCTTCGTGGCCGTGCGGAGTGTGGGTTCGATTCCCGCTCCAGTCGGGGAAAACTTTTCGTCGAACGGAAAATTCTCCACTGGGCCACTGGGTGTTATGTGTGTTGTCCGTTGTCTAATGCTAGTGCTTGTTCAGTGTGTACAACCTCTGCTTGAAGACGGTGTAGTGTCTTTTTTTATAATCAATATTTATATTGATCAACAGTTTCAATATTATTCATGCTACCTAAACCGTTTCCGTTTTCGTTTCCGAAAATTCCGTGAATTTCTGTCAAGTATTCACAAACAAAGGGCTCTTTTTGCACTTAAACACAATTTAACACCGTCAACATTTTTTCCCCTAAAACTGTAACTCAAAATATTTTAAATGATAAAAAGGAATTTAAAATCGGGCATCTGGTTCCAAACCTGAGTTTTTAATTTTTTGGTTTTGGAAAACTGTGATTTGTTGAATCACTCTCTCTTAAAATTGTCACCCTAATGACGAAATAAAAAAAAAATATGGGTCTAGTTGTTTTTGATGAACTACAAACCCACCAAGTTTCATGACATTCAGAGATCGATATAGTAGATTTTCTATGGAATGGCTGTACATGAAATTTTGCTTAACGTAATTTATGGACGTTCCCTTAGAAAACGACACATCTGGGAACATATTTTTTATATTTTTTGTTGTTCTATTAGCAGCATTTCAGAATTTTCCCAGAAGCTGTTTGGCCATTTCGGGTAAAATTGGTCACTTTTCACAGTTTTTGTCGAAGATTTTTTAGTAATACCGATATTACCGAATTATTAGTTTTGAAAATAAAAAAAAAATGCTTCAGAGCCAAATACATACATCCGAGGGTACATGTACGACACTTCTAATACGAAAGTTTATCAAAATCAAAGGGGTTTATCGAAATCGCTCAGCATTCAATTCGTAGTTGGAGAAAATCGTATGGAGAAACAAGTAACATATTGGCTATAGACTTGTTAACTCATTGTTCAATACATTTTTTAGGTGAGTAAGATTTTCAGAATATGAAACAAGAAAAGATCTAATATCTTGAAATGCATTACTAAATTTTGGGAAAAGCTCATGAAAAAAAAAACAAAAATGAATGTACGTTATTGCAAAGTTATTCGTGTTGATGTAGTAAAGGTTTGTGTGGATGATTGTCATGCTATATGCTCCACTACGACGGAAACTATCAACAACAAGATTAACAATATATTTAAGCTTTCTGCTGTAAAAACACTGACCTCGACCTTCACAAAAGCTGTGTTTTAGAGCCATCAGAAGCAAGTTTTGAGCAATTCTAAATAATTAACAAGATATAATAATATAACATAAATTATTGGTGACATAAAACAAAGTTTTGAACAAAACCATCAAAAGAGTTTTTATAGGTACAGTAAGAAACAGATGTCAGAAATTTGCTTACATTTTATGATCT
This sequence comes from Aedes albopictus, assembly GCF_035046485.1. Taxonomy (NCBI): domain Eukaryota; kingdom Metazoa; phylum Arthropoda; class Insecta; order Diptera; family Culicidae; genus Aedes; species Aedes albopictus. The sequence continues at coordinate 70,266,698 of NC_085138.1, read as the reverse complement.
CAAAAATGTAGAAATGTAATTTCTTATTTCGTGTACTTCACTGCTGCATAGAACATGATTATTAGAATCCCGATCCACAGAGTAACGGGTACAATTCACGTTTCCATTTATCTGCCGGTTGTCCATGCAGTTCAATATGTTCAAGCAGTCTGGTATCCTCCTTCGCCGGACAATCGTGTGGCACAAGAGTTCTCGAAATTTTTCCCAAAGTTGTGGAGTTATGAAAATATGGCCATGTCACTTGAACGCAGATCAATAACTTTACATTATCCAAATAACTCAAGTTATTTAGATCACTTTTGTTCAGGTGAAGAATTAAGAATATCTGTGAAGAATTAGCCTAAGTTAAAATTCACGAATAAAAAAAATAAGAATACATTTTATTAATTCTCGAGAAATGCCCTCCTGAGCATATACAGAGTGGGTTCTGTGGTAGTTTGGTGACAATAATCATAACTGAATGTTATGTGATTGAACTGAAGAAATGGGGTACTCTCCGGCTTGATAGATCGAATGATAATGATCTTCCCCAACGGCATGTCCTACTCAGTTATGATTATTGTCACCAAACTACCACAGGTTCTATTTTTCTTTTGAATTGTTTGAATTGAAACGTTTTTCTCTGTACGAAACACAAACCAATGCGACCAATATTTGACCTATTGTGGTATATCCCGTGTCCTTTGTATAGTGCATAAAGTATTCGGTTTTGTTATAGTAGTCATTTTAAACTTAATCACAAGAAAGTATTCTGATTGGCAGTTTCCGCTTTTTATGCACACTTTGTTACGGGTATAAACCTTCGTTACATAAATAAGACAGAATAATTGTTTTATGTTTTAGAAATTTAATGTTCGTTTGTTCTTAAATAGTGTTATATGTTTCAATTTGACTTGTAAATATTCCCCTACTTTTTGCTCATTTATAGTGCTCCGGTAAAATAGAGACTCATGAAATGCAATGCTATTTTGATTGCCAATTTTCTGGCCATTTCGGACAGCGGTGAAGCATTAGAGATGAAAACCTTCCTCTGACACGGACCTCAAGCTATAGAGCTCTAGTAATGAAATCCGAATCGAGATGCCCAATTAGGATTAGTTTTCCTAGACAAAAACAAACTATGAATCCGGCCACAGATGCTGCAAACTATAAGGTGAATCGCCATATAAAACACATGTCCAGGATGACAGATCGACCTTAAACCTTTATAAAACCTCGTCATCCTGTGATCGGAAAGTGTTATTCAACTTGCGAAAATTTAAAGATTTATCAATGCTCATTCCGCTTATTCATAATTGATTTAGGTTTAAAATTATCGTTTCACGAAACCTTACCATGCTATGTAACTACAAATTATTAAGCTGTAGGGAATCGCGCTACTTGGGCGGTGGCTTCTATATTCGTCTGTTTTCCACTATAACTCAGTCAAATTTGAACCAATTGACACAACTTTTGGAATGTGGTGAGATAGGTATAGTATCTACCAGTGTACAACATTTCAAGTCAATTGCTTCAAAATTGACTGAGTTAGAGTGGAAAACAGACGAATATAGAAGCCACCGCCCAAGTGGCGCGATACCCTATCTAAATCACTGCACAATCCGTTAAACCACTCTCAAAAACCGGTGATCACCAATGTGGTGGCCGCTACCTAAAGCAATCTGACATTTCCCATCTCATTACCAAGTTAAGAAGTGAGTGGCCACAATCTTTCCGAAGCCCCTCGTTTTCGAGTCTTTATGAGATCGTCCTTCAACAACGACGCAGTGGTGCAGTCAATTTTGCATACTCATTCGATTCAAAACAGGAAGGTCAGCGGAATTTAAAAATCGTAAAAAAATATCACAGAGGAAGGAAGAAAAAATGGAGGTACTTACGTCTTTCATACGCCGCCCAGGAGGTTCCGGCTAGAACGGCCAAGCAACCGATCAGGTTCCATATCGCTGCGGTTCGGTAATGCATGTCGAGGTGGTTTTGGTAGCACAATTTCAGGGCGAACTTTTAATCGGAGAGGATAGTCACGCGAACGCGATAGCTTCGTTTTTAACTGGTCGAATATTGGGATTCCGCGGGTGGTCGAGGTGATTGCTTCCAGTTGCCCGATGGCCAATTTTTCGTCGTCAGTAAAGCAGTTCGCTTTTCGTGGACCTGTTCCCCTTGTATTTGTTGCTGTGGAGTTGTAAATGGTGGGATTGGATTTGAATGTTACAATTTAAATGTTGTGATATTTGGCGGTCCTGCAACAGTCGATTGGAGTTTTGTTTATAAAGTAAGGTCAAACATATAAACCAAATTGAAATTCAGTTTATTACAAAATATGGATATTTTTTTATACAGAGAGTAGTAACAAATCTTTTTTGAATTATTTTGAAGACAACCCCGAAAAATTAAAGTGGGCTCTCGTAATCTGTTAGGGAATAGTAAACTACATTTGCTTTCAATATGCTATGGAGTTATATTGATGCGGAGATAATCTTCAATCTGACTGTACTTCTATTCTATATATTTAGACAAATTCCCCTCGCAACAGATTTGCTATCTGTAAACCCATGCACCCAATGTTTCCGCTTTTACCGGAAATCAATCGGTGAGTGGAATAATTTTTAACTTTATGCGTATCGGTGTCATTGCCCAATTCGAACTCCGTCGTTCCAATTCTAATTAAACATTGCCCCCTCGCAGAGAGGAGACATCATCGACTGTATCCAGCAAAGCGACGAACCTGATTGGAACGCCTTTGGGCAGTGTTCCGGTGTTAAAACCTGTCACCAGTTTTCGTTACGCAGTAGCTGCTGCAACAGCAGCAGCAGCAGCGTCTCGAGAATGATGTCAATGTTTTATTATTATAGCTACCGCGCGCCCGTGCCTTGTTTGGTATTCATATTTTTCTAAACTGATTGATTTACTACTTGATGATGGGTGTGAAACCGTTTGCCAAGTGTCGCGCAAAAAGTGGAACTTGCAATTTTCGTGCCCCGTCTTACATAATGGCTTGTCCCCAAGCACACACACAAGATGCATATTCAACTTTAATCACGCTTTTAAGCAGACACACCCCTCGTCGCGCTATGGATGGGAACCCCTTGCCACAAATGGAGTGATCTAGGGGGTGCGCAAAACACGCGAAACGTGCGAAATTGTGGCAAATTTTTACAATGTGCCAGTGTGTACAATAGGATCTGGTTTGGATAAAATAAGACAAAGAAACATTAAATATTGTACCTTTTGATTGCGTCTATCAAAAGTTTAGTTTGAGCTTCAGTGTGAGAACAGGTTATCCAATTCGAAAACAAAGCGATTACGGTACCGATTGGTTATTTTTTATATATACAGGGGATAGACAAAATGATCGGGACAGGCAAAATTTTCACTTTTCAAAAAATGTTCAACTAGCTGTAACTTTTCGAAAAGTGCATCAAATATTTTCAAATTTTTACTGTAAGTTCATCAGCTAGTTGTGTATTAGTGGTCAAAATTTGAAAAAAAAAAATTGGGCCGTTCTCCACGAAGTTATAAAGATTCTTGGAAAAGGTAAATTTATCCGATAGCCAACTTTGAGCTGTTATATCTTCGGATTCAATGAACCGAATGCAATGAAATTTTGACCATTTATGACTTATATAATGAGCTATGAAAAACCGTCGACTTAACTGAAAATTATTAACAGTGAAAAAAATTATAACGATTAGATTATTTATCTAATAAAACAGCAAATTATCAAAAACTTCAACATCGTTTCAAAATTCAAGATGCAAATCATAGTTCATTTAATTCCCCTCTAATTGACTTATATATAAATGTGTTTTGAAGGAAAGTAACAACATAGCCGCCTGTGGAGCGGACCTGGTTGGATGGTTAGAATAGTTGGATAGTATTACGCCGAGGACCTGGGATCGAATCCCACTCCCGACAAACTCACAAAATAAGAGTTCTTCCTTCGGAAGGGAAGTAAACCGTGGGTCCCGAGATGAACAAGCCTAGGGCTAAAAATCTCGTCAATAAAGATAAAAAAAAGAAAAAACATAACCGCCAACAAATTGAAAAAATAATGGAATACATATTAAAAATAGACCAATTTGCTAAAAAACCTGAAAAAATAAAATCGCTATAACTTTTTTTCGTGTTTAAAATTTCAAGTTAAGTCAAATCTCGCACTTAGTATCATACGGGCGTATCTACAATGATCGATTTCTCTTCATCGATTTTCTCTATGGTTAATAACTTAGCCGGCAAATCACTTTCGAATGTTTTTGTTGTTTTAGATGTTAGTCCTAGTCGTCCTTTACTGAAACACATCGAGAGAACATCAGAATATTGGTCGTATTTCCCGGAATAATCCGAAGAGAGAATCGATGAAGAGAAATCGATCATTGTAGATACGCCGGTATGATACTAAGCGCGAGAAATGTTTTTTAGAGTTCATTATATAAGTCTAGTCGATAAACTTAAAGTAAAAATTTGAGAATATTCGATGCACTTTTCAAAAAGTTACAGCTAGTTGAGCATTTTTTGAAAAGTGAAAATTGTGCCTGTCCTGATCATTTTGTCTATCCCCTGTACGTGCTCACTATACGCATAAAAACAAACTCTTGGCAGATTGATTGAGGAATTTACTACAAGATTTAAACGGTTAGGCATTAATGCGAAAAAAACGATGTTTTTTACATACCCGACGTTGCCACACTGGGTTTTTGTATAACTCCTACCCCAGTGTCGAAACGTCGGGCCATTGATAAACCTCGTTTTTGCGCATTAAAGACTGTGTAGCCGATTTACCTTGTATAAAATACAAAAGTTTAAAACAAAATATACAGCTCTTCAATTATTTCTTTTGAATATGGTGGAATTAGGAGCACTCTGCTCAACAGATAGAACAGAATAGGAAACTTATGTGAAACATTCTATTTTTTTAAATTCTTGAAGAGCTTTTAGTAGAGCTCCTCCGTAAAATTTCCAAATATGTTTTTCAGCATTTATTTATAAATCAAATAAGATGAACTCCTCTTAGATATGCCTGGAGTAGCAAAAACGGGAAATCCATCAGGAACATTTTCAAAAATTCTACCATAGTTGAGAAAAAAATCTGTAGAAGTCCTAGGGAACTTCTCTCCCTCCTATGTCACACTTTTAGTATGAGTCGTCACGTTCTGCAAAACCGATTTCCCCCTGCCCCTAAAAGCGTGACGTAATTTGTGCATGACCCCTCACGTGAACGGACACAGCAATAAAGGGCGAACACGATGAAATTGCCACACGGATCATATTGTATAACTTTTGATTGCTTTCGTCAAAATAGCTAATTTTTTTTACCATGAATAGTATATTATGTGTAGCTAATACCATAAAATTTTCATCAAAATCGGTTGAGTATTGGCGCATATATTGTCGATATCATAAAATGAGATTTTAGAAAATTTGTGCACCCATTTCAAAAAATTACTTAGGCTATAACTTTTTTGTTACCTCATCAAAACGTTTGAAAATTTCACTCGATATTCTTAACATAGTATCAATCAAGTGGTGAAATTTGATCGAAATCGGTTCAGTACTTTTCTAGTAAATATCCAATGCTCAAATCGCTTCAAGGTAAATTTTAGGTACTTTTTGACCATTTTTAGTTCCACGTGCACTATTTTGACTGTAGAACTCGTAACACTGTCTCAATTTTTATAAAACTTTGACAGTGTAAAATTGTTGTGTTAAACTGTTTACAGTGAAAATTTCAGTCATTTTTGTTGAGTACATTCAAAGTAAGAGCAGTTTGAATTTCACTATACCAAAAACCACATCTGCATATTGGCGAGTGTAGAATTAGCAACTAGTTAAAATACACAAAAATAAAAACAAAAAAAAAAACATCTGCTTATTGTGACATAGTGCGACATATATGGCTATAACTTTTTAACGGTATGATCAAATTGAATGGAATTTTGACAAACTACTTCTACATACATACTTTACGTACATAAAAATTTTCATTGAAAGCGGTTCAGTATTTTTGGCGCCAGCGTTGAAAGGGCAAAAAAGCGATATTTTCCAAAATGTTTGTTTGCACAAGATTCTCAAGTGGCAATTTCATTGTTTCAACGATATCTCCGCCAATACTCAACCGATTTTAATGAAAACTTTATGGTATTAGCTGCACATAATATACTATTCATGGTAAAAAAATAGCTATTTTGGCGAACGCAATGAAAAGTTATACAATATTTTCTGTGTGGCAATTTCATCGTGTTGGCCCTTTACATGTCAAGATTACTGTGCTAAGGATTCTTGACATAGGTCTTGACTAAAGTTATTATGAGTTCCATCATAAGTTAGTCACCAATCCCGTTTGTACTTCTTTCTTCAAGAACTGTTGTACCTAAAGGAATTTCGTTTATCATTTTCGCTTAAAACACAAACAAATTCTTTGTGGTTTCCCTTGAAAATTTTTCTATGGAATCGACTTACAATATTAGATACCTTCTTCTTATCGTAACGTCTCCACTGGAAAAAAAAACTTGCTTATCAACTTATGCCCGAGCAGAAGAAAATATGAACAGCATAATAAAATATGTTATTTTGGCTAATTAACTGAATAATGGAATCAGTAATTATTATGTTATTAGCATAACACATTATGATATAAACTTGCATGTCATAAGCGGCAAAATAACAAATATCATAACAAGAAATGTTCCTTGAAGACTAATTCAATAACATGTTTTGTTAGATCAAGTACAACTTAATAACAGGAAATTTAGGAACTTGTTATTGTTGTGTTATTGTTCATCACATTTTTGTCCCGAGCAGAAGAGAATACCAACAGCGTAATAACTGAGTAACGCAAAGAGTTATTTTCATGTTATTAGCATAACATACCATGTTATAAACTTGTCTGTCATAAGCGGCAAAATAACAAAAATCATAACAAAAAAATGTTCCTGGCAGACCAGTTAAATAACAGGTTTTGTTAGTTTCATAACAACTTAATAACAGTGAATTTATACAATGTTTCAATAACAAATTTTGAAATTAAAAAGTTATTGATAAAAATATGGATGCAAAATGGGTTATAATATCAGAATCATAACAAAGATTTATATCCTCGCAAGGTAGGTATGTTACCCCTAAGTTCGAGCCATTTCAGAGGAAAAAATGGATTTTTGTTGATTCCATTTTGAAAATAAAAGTAAAAAACAGTAATAAAATTTACCCAGGTAACAATTTGGTGCTTTACAAACGTCTCCCCAACAATTTTAAATCAGCTTTCGTTTGAACAAAAGTTGAGCACAAGAGGTACAACCCTTTATTCAGCTCCTAAACATCTAATTTTGGTGATTTTATTCAACCTTTATCTGATTTGAGGTTCATTGGAAGGCTGATTTAAGGCTTAATATGCGCTTAATCAGTAATCAATTAAATTGTTTAATTGTGTTCAAATATAATAAAAATACTTTTAAGAGCCTATTTTTATCATTAGCTGCGTCTATTTTCAGAAGAGATGTTTGGGAATGTATAAATTAATCTGTAGGAAAACTGGGAATTGAACTCGGACCTCCTGATTTATAGTCACTCACCTTAGCAATGGTGCAGTGGACCTTGTGTTTCTCCGAGACAATCAGCTGCCCTTCTTTAGTCTCACTTGAGGCTAAATAAGGGCGGGATTATGAAGATGTTGTTAATTAGTTTAAATTTTCACCTATATGGTTTCGCATTATGCGATTTACACAGTGTATTCTGTGTATCCTCGCCTTTGGCGTTTTCCAATCGATACCGATTTGGTTTTATTGTTGCTGTTCTTTGTTGTGCTGTTGTTGCGAAGAGTTCAATCTTACCTAGTTTGGGTAGTGGCTACGGTTAGGATAGCTCAGATCAATCTTCAGCATAAAAGAACAGCAACGATCAATCTTTGCAGACTTATGCAAAATGGTACAGCCCAAGTGGCCTTGGTACAAGAACCTTACTTTCGTAAGGGAAATTTCTATCTAGGAAACCTTGTGAACCCGGTGTTTGCCACTTTCAGTAAACATGAAATGGCAAACTCGCGTGTCATGCCTCGAGCCTGTGTGCTTGTCAACAACGCAATTGTTGCTACACTCATCTCTGAACTAACCACCAGAGATGTATGTGCTATCACAATTGATGTATCTGTTAGAAACCTCAACAGGAAATACGTCTATTGTTCTGTGTATTTACCGCATGATGAACCATCCCCTACGGATGCTTTCAAACAAGTCATCGCATACTGCACTTCAAAAGGCCTTCCGCTAATTGTTGGCAGTGATGCTAATGCTCACCATATCATCTGGGGCAGCTCAGACATTAACTTGAGAGGTTCCAGTTTGATGGAGTACTTAAGTAGTACAGATCTTGCATTACTTAACATAGGCAACCGCCCAACCTTCATGGTATCTGCTAGAGAGGAAGTGTTAGATATAACGCTTTACTCTAGCAGAATTAGTCACGAGCTGACCAATTGGCATGTGTCAGATGAAGAATCTTTATCTGACCATCGCTATATCTTTTTTGAACATTTAAATGTTACTTCGCAAACATTGCGTTTCAGGAATCCTCGGTCAACAAACTGGGATCTTTATACTGATTTGGTTGCAGCCAAATTTCATGGATATTCACCATCCATTGACACTCCAAGTGATTTAGATGATGCCGTTGATACTACAACGACCTTCATCTTGGAAGCTTTTGAAGAAGCATGCCCTCTACGGTCTGTGAAGATCACAAGAGGAACCCCTTGGTGGAACTCTGATTTGGCGAAACTCAGGAAACAATGTAGAAAGAGTTGGAACAGACGACGTTCGGCTGGTTCGGAGGCTTTCAGGTCGGCTCGCAAGGCCTACAGGAAAGCTCTCCGGTCTGCTGAACGATCCGGCTGGAAAAACCTTTGTACAAATGTTTCCAGCTTGAGTGAAGTCAGTCGGTTAAACAAAATCCTTGCGAAATCTAAGGATTTCCGGGTGAACGAACTTCGTTTGCCAAATGGCGATCTAACTTCCTCTGATGAGGAAGTTTTGGAATGCTTATTCAGCACACACTTCCCTGGATGTGTGGATATTACATCTTCGGATGATCCTGATGTCTTTTCTTGTAGTTATGATTCTTTAGCTTCGGCTCGGAGGATTGTAACTATAGAATCGATTGAGTGGGCTCTTAATAGCTTTGCTCCTTTCAAATCTCCTGGAGCAGATGGGATTTATCCTATTTTGCTTCAGAAGGGATTTGATTATTTCAAACATGTTTTGAAAAAACTACTTGTTTGCAGTTTTGCTACAGGGTATATTCCCAAATCCTGGAGGGATATTACTGTAAAGTTTATTCCGAAAGTGGGTCGTGCGTCGTATGAAGAAGCAAAGAGTTTCAGACCTATCAGTTTGACCTCTTTTCTTCTGAAATGCTTAGAACGCATTGTGGATCATCACATCCGTGATGTTCATCTGGCCAACGTGCCTCTTCATGTGAACCAACATGCCTACCAATCTGGTAAGTCCACTGTGACTCTTTTACACAAGGTTGTTTACGATATCGAGAAAGCATTCGCTCAAAAGCAATCTTGTTTGGGTGTTTTCTTAGATATCGAGGGTGCCTTTGACAACGTGCCTTTCGATGCCATATTGGAAGCCGCACGGAGTCATGGTATATCTCCAATGATTTCCAATTGAATTCACCAAATGCTCAAAAACCGATATCTCTTCTCGACATTGCGTCTAGCAGGGATTAGGAAATTGAGTGTTTGTGGATGCCCCCAAGGGGGAGTCTTATCACCGCTTTTGTGGAATCTCTTAGCAGATACGCTATTGAGGCAACTCAATAATAGCGGTTTTCCTACTTATGGTTTTGCCGACGACTACCTAACATTGTTAGTTGGTATGTGCATCAGCACCCTTTTCGACCTGATGCAAAACGCCCTTCAGGTAGTTGAGGGTTGGTGTCGCCAATATGGCCTTTCGGTTAATCCGAGTAAAACATCTATTGTTTTTTTTACGGAAAGGCGAAACCGTAATGGCGTTCGACCTTTGCGTCTCTTTGATTCTGAAATCGATGTGACTGAACAGGTAAAGTACGTTGGAGTCATTCTTGATTCCAAGCTTTCCTGGACACCTCACATTGAGTTCAGAATCAAGAAAGCTTGTATGGCCTTCGGGCAATGCCGGCGTACTTTTGGTACAACTTGGGGTCTAAAACCCAAGTATATCAAATGGATTTACACAACTGTGGTTCGGCCAATATTGGCTTATGGATGTCTTGTGTGGTGGCAAAAGGGTGAAGTGAGAACGGTCCAATCAAAATTAGGCCATCTCCAAAGGATGTGCTTAATGGCGATGTCTGGAGCGTTCTCTTCAACTCCTACGGCAGCGCTAGAAGTTCTCTTTGACGTTGCCCCACTACACATTCATCTCAAACAAGAAGCCCTTTCTTGCACTTACCGGTTACGGGTACTCGGACTACTACAGGAAACTCCTGTGAACCGCACATCAACACACACCTCGTTGTTTCCACTTTTGGTGAATTGGGACAAAATTGTCCTTGCTCCAAGTGATCTTACAATTGCTTGTAATTTTCCATATAGGGCATTTTCCACGAAATTCCCTTCCCGGGAAGAGTGGACATCTGGTTATCTGGAAAGAAGTATTTCAGACGGCATCGTATGTTACACTGACGGCTCCCTTCTCGAAGGTCGAGCAGGTGCTGGTGTTTATTCTCGTGAGCTAAGGCTGTATCAGTCTTATTCACTTGGTAGACACTGCACCGTTTTTCAGGCCGAAATCTTTGCTCTTATGTGCGGAGTGCAATCAGCACTTCAGCAGCACGTAATGGGCAAAGTAATATACTTCTGTTCAGATAGCCAGGCTGCTATTAAAGCACTTGCTTCGGCCAACTCCAGGTCGAAGATAGTTATCGCTTGTCGAACTCAAATCGAGGAGCTGAATTCAGCAAACGCTGTTCACCTTCTATGGGTACCTGGTCATTCTTCCATCGCTGGAAATGAATTGGCTGATGAGCTAGCTCGCTCTGGAGCATCACATGACTTCATTGGCCCTGAGCCAGCTATTCCGATATCGAAGTGTTGGATTAAGCTTCAGATTCACACCTGGGCTGTCACTCAACACAGACAATATTGGAATAGTTTGGAGTCATGTCGTCAAACCAAATTGTATAGTGCTGAGCCATCTCTACGGGTGGCGAAGTATCTAACTAATCTGTCTAAGCAGAATTGCAGCATGCTGGTCAAAGCATTGACTGGCCACTGCCGACTCAGCTAGCTGATTCATTTGCCTGTGATAGCTGTGAATCCGATTATGGAACTTCGTATCATTTGATATGTAACTGTCCAGTTTTCGCGCAACTGCGTTTCCGAGTATTCGGTAAACACTTATTAAGTGAAACTGACTTCAGAAACCTGAATCTTCAGGATATTCTGTTGTTCTTAACCCGCTGTGGTAAAGAGCTATAGGCTCTCTTTCGCTTTATGCGTAATTACAGTGCCCTTTTCAGGGCGCTGTTTGAACCCATTGTGGTACGCTTGTGCGTTAGTACCCTCTTCCAGGGTATTTTTCCTATTTCCCTACCTGTCCCTATCCCCATCCAAATCCTTTTTCCTTCCTTTTCCCTCAGGTAGATGATGAAATAGGCTGTTATTTTGGCGATGGCACAAATGTCCCAAATGGAGGATAACGTGCCGGCCTTCTGATACCTGATAGCACCTACACCACACACAATTGTATACATTTTCTCGAAAACAAGAGCGTTACTTGTTGTGTCTGAATAGTCAAGAACATAAGTTGAACTAAGTCTATATTGAGGCTGAAGAAGCGATGTGGACTTCACGAAAACATGCTTGGGTCAGCTGTCAAAAATTATTTGATTGAAGGTTGAATAACAGATGATTAATACTGCATGTTGGTGTATGTTTTAAAGCTGGTTACCCAGATGAATTATATTCTATTCAACTTGATATTGAACCATCTATGTATTGCTGATTAAAGAGATTGAACAAGCCATACTCCAGACCAATATTCAGCTGTCTTTGTTTTCAGCCATTGACACCATTAACCAGCTATTGTTCAGCTAATACTCTCACTGTTCAGCATTCATTGTTACTACGGTAAGGCTGCCACGGAATTTCACAAAAAAATGTCATGAAATTTTTCATTTTCCACCACTTTCCGTATAATTTTCGGTCTGTTTACATCACCAATCCATAATGGTGATTAGTTATGGAAAAAAAATGATGTCGTCGATAAACATTTATTTCCCGGGACATAGAAATGAGCTAATAACAAAATGACATTTTTATGACATTTTCCAACCCTGGCCGGGGATAACAGCAGCGACCGATAAAAAAATCTCACAGAAAAATCAATGAGACAGTTGTTCGGTTGCTGGGAAAATTCAATTTTTTTTCTTAATTTACGTCAGAACATACTTGGAAGAATTGAGAATCAGAAGACACAGAATAATTTGCAAATTCAGAGATGAAATTTTGAAAAAAGTTATTTCAAGCTGGTTTAAATACTGCTGCAATGACAGATGAAAAATGGAAAATATGTAACAGTTTTTAACTCAACTTTGTTTTTGGATAATTTGTTTGTGCCAAACAAGCATGAGAAGAAGTCACTAAACAACTTTAAAGCCCTCGAAAGTTGAAGCCCTACACAGTTTTTTTTTGTTTTTATTAACGTGTATTTTAACATGAGCTAATTCTCAACTACCCTTAAAAGTTGTTTTTGTATCAATAAAAAAGACTACTGAAAAACTTTTACTATTATTTCTTCATTACAGAGATTTTCAGCCACCGACTCATTATTCTTTCAATGCTAAGTTTTATGTATTAAATAAATCTTGTGCAGTTTAGAAGTGAACTTATTTCTATTTTCAACATTCAAATTCGTTTTATTTGCTTACGATTGGCAGTCATTTACTTAGTATCAATGACTGTCCAAAACTAGAGAGGCTGTCTCATTAGACTTTACAAACATTTTGAACGAACTCGTCGAAGTCGGCTACGTCTGTCAAATAGTTATATTTTTCGAATTTAAAAACTGTCAATTAAACAATTCCGAATACTTCTCCATTGGCGTTTCCAAAAGAAATCTTTATCGAACGGTTGGTATGATTACAAAGCGTGGTGGTCGCGGGTCTTTCAGAAGTTATTTCTCTAGAATTGTCACCATGCAGTCTTACATATGTTCATAAATACTTCCATGGATATCTAGAAAATAATCCTGATATTACAGAATTTCTTCCATGAGACTCCTGTCAGTATTCTGCAACAATTTTTCTAATGTTCATTAGTATAGGATATATTTAGGCGCTGTACGATTGTTTTCTCTTAAGTAGTGTTCTAAGTGACAAAAGATCTGTAAAATAGGCCAAGCGATTAAGAATGAAAATAAAATAAAGAAGTCAATCATGTATGCAATTGGAAAATATGCTGTAAATTCCATCAAACATACATCTATAAAACACCTTCGAGTCAAGTCATTTTTTCTCGATTCTTCAATGTCGTGATTGAGTTAAGTGGAACATATATTGGCTCCATCCTTCTTAGGAAAATAAAAAAATAAGAATCTTAGATTTGACATAGTATTAAGACGACTATGAACATTTGAGTATGTTTGCTAAATATGTATTATATGACAAATCATATACACAATATTTAGAAAAAAAAATAGTTACTTAAATCAGTTCTAATATAATGTCCAGGTTCGACACACATTGTGTAATGAAGAACACTGAATAATGTCATAATTTAAGCCAGGACATTTTATGAAAAGATACGTAGAATCAATTGATGAAAAAAAAATAAAAAAAGAGGTTATTGGTGTAAACATTATTGACGGATCACTTAGTGAAATTTCACCAGTGCCTACCAAAACATTCTTGGCAAATTCGTTGGCGAAATTTTATAGTAGATCAATAACAGAATGCACAGGAAGATTGAGCGTGAAAGATTTTTGGAAACAATTTATAGGGAATCTTTGGAGAAGTCTTCAGGAAGCCAGACAGTCAAAATGTCTTGAGAGAAGCCTCAGATGAAACCGAAACATATTTTTGAGAAAGTGGTTTGCCTAAAGTTTTGGAAAGGGTACATCATTTAATAGGAAATTCTTCCGAAAATCAAAAGGTTTCTATCAGAGACATACAAGATCTGCTCCAGGAGTCCAGATGCTTTTGAAGATTCCCTGGAATTCGTCCGACAGTTTTTTTAACTGATAATTTAACTAGAAGCTTACAAATCCTCCAAAATTTCTTTATTATTGTTTAACCAGGAACTTCACCAGTAATTCATGCAAATTCGAAGGTGTATGAAAGATGAAATAGTGAAAATTGGAGTGCACATGGTAAGGCCTCGGAGTCATTTTGGCTTTCCATTTCACAGAATCGTTAACCTGTTCTGTGGCTTAGTTGGTTAAAGCGCCGGTCTGGCGAAGTCATGGGTTCAAATCCCGCTAGAACGCATTTTTTTTCCACAATATGCCAATTAATCAACATTCTGTGTCATCTGATTTAATGTTTTTTCAAGTATGTTCTGACGTACCAGTAAAGGACAACATAGACGTGTGCATTTATGGGAATGTTTCACCATAGTGGGATTCTCCCAGCAATATATTCCGTTTTTTGAGTATTTTTTCAGTGGTTAAAAAAAATTCTACACTGCAGCAGCATTTATTCATTTTTTTCACTAGAAAAGCGGTTACTCGGGGAATCTCTCAATATATTCTACCAAATGCTTTCAACGAATTATTTTTGAAACATCAATATTTTTTTAGATTTTTCACCACTTCAAAAAAGTATGAATTTTTTCTGGCATTACTCCAAGTATTTCTCCGAGCAATTCATTCGAGGAATCGGTCAGAGGTATTATCAAAATTTCATCAGAATTTTCCAGGGACTTTGCAGAAAAAACTTCCAAAGGCTTCACCAAGAGTTCTCTGAGTGATTTTACCAGGACTTCGTCCTGAAATTTCCTGGTTTCATTATAAAAAGTTCTCTATTTTTTTATTATGGGCTAATGATTTAAAACAAAATTCCAAAAATTTAAAAGCAGCTTACAACATATAACACTACTTCTAAAATTAATTTCAGATGGCGGAATCTGGAATACGTCCAGAAATGCAGAAAGGTTCAAGCACAATTTCTATAAAACATATGGAACTAGTTGATTTTTTAATAAAGATTTTTATATTTTTTTCTTAAATTTTCCAAAAAAAATATCAGAAATGTGGTGGAAAGATATTCAAAGCATATCTCACACGCTTTTGGAAACTGCGCTGTCAAATGAACTTTCAAAAAACCTATTTTGATGAAACTTGTTTCAAAACAAATAAACAACATGAAGAGTTACAAGTACATAAACAACAACTGCTATAAGTAGGAAAGTCATACGCTAATAACCCCTGGCGACTATCACAAAATCCTGAGGTTTTCCCGTTAGTTTCAAATTCCCGCTTTTTTTTCGGGTTTCCTGAAATTTCCGAGTAAGTGACAACCACAGCAAAAACTTATAACTAGTAGAAATTTGCTGAGGAGTATCGATAAAATAACGAGTTATATCACACTAAAATGTAATATTTTGTCTAAAAAAACTATGACAACTTGTAAGCGTCTCCAGCATAAAATAATTCTCAAAGCATGAACATTGTGATTTCCCTTATATTCAGCTCAGCTTTCTCTGGACCTGGTGTGATGGTTAAAACACGTGACGAAAACGCCGAGGACCTGGGATCGATACTATTTTACCCGACGTTTCGACCCTTTGTTTGGGTCTTCTTCAGGGAGGTTATAGGGATACCGTTACGTTTGTATCGCCGGTTGCTTTGCATAGGGCTGTCGGGTTTGGTGAATTTAAGCTTGTGTTAACTATTTGTGGGTAGATGGGTGTAGTATACAATAATTTGTTTTACCACTGCGCTGAACACTAACATGGCGTCTAAACACTGAATACTAAAAATATTAAAAAGTGCTTGAAATTGAACTTTTTCCTCAGCTTCCTATTAGAATTCCAGTTGAGGAAATCCAGTTGCAATGAATCAGGTCTTGTGTAGAATATTTCTATTGCACATTTCAAATTGTTAATAAATAATGCAGACAATTTGGGCAAGAGCCCCTCGTGAATCACTGACTGGAATATTTGGAAATTTGGACCTTTTTGAGTGTCAATAAAAGCGCACATTTGATTTGAAACTGATTTTAAACCTCTTTGAAAGAAGTAATATTTTGTATTCAACTCTGTAAAGTATATAAAAGCCAAACATGTTCAGAAGCAGTTATGGAAGACAGCCTTGCTGAAAGGGAATCATTTTCCAAATATACCATGAGAACCTCTTCAAATGAGCAGATAGAGTACTAGTTTGTTCGACTTTTTTTATTACTAGATTGACTTTTATTTAGTAAAAACACTAAGATACATGACTTTGACTCATAGCCAGTATATGTGGAAGCCAACACAAGGTTAATTTATCTACTATTTGGAACAAATAAACGAAACTGACGTTTATAGAGCCTGATATTGTAAGTATGTATGTTGTATTGGTTTCAATCAAATTGGTGCAAATATTGCAAAAACTTTACACTATCGGACAAATTTTTAGCTTCTCTTCAGAAAAAAAGAAGAAAGATCAATTATTGTTTTCTAATACACTAAGTTGTTGAAAATATTGAAACCCCATTCGCGAAAAAGTATGCAAAAAATCAGGCCTGGTAAATTTTAAGTTATTTTTCATTACTCCCGACTGCTGCTGCCATGCAATGTGACCGTGAAAATAAAATTATTAAAGACGAAGCACGGCATGGGATATTGAGTCGCGACGATTGTTCTTCCACCAGCCAGCGCAGCGTTTCCTTCAAACACGGCACGCAGAGATCCATCTCTTCTTCATCAACACCATCAATTGCAGTTTGTCCATCCGTACGTTCGTTCGTATCCCCCAAATTAGCGGTCCGTTCGGAGTTTATTTTCCGCACACTCCGCGCCTGCATCACAATCTTTCTTCACAACTGCTCGAGTCACACTTTCGGTTTCAGTTTCAATGGGGTATTGACTAACGGCTATCGTTTCAAAACATTTTTTGCGATCCTCTTCACTTGCACTTGCACAGTTCTTACTAAGAGTGTCACTCGACGCACTTTTCTACGATCATCCACTTTGTGTTCCAACGGATAATGCACATCACATCTCCAGATTCTATCCAACCCGTCAACGCAAACTTTTCGTCGTATTGCACCGAGGCTCACACGCTCACGCGAAGGACGTCCTTCGTTGGAACTCCACCTTATTTCTGCTGATTTAGTGTTATTTTCTTGCTTTTTTTTTGCTTCAGAGGATATCATCTCGTTCAGTACCACCACGCCGCCGCCGCCGTCGTTCAAGCGCACAACACTCGGCAACACCGTCAGGGTTTACAAGTTTTTTTTTATATTTCTCGAATTCCGATCCACCACCGATATGGACACTCTCGCAAGCGGTGGTAAGCCTTCACGATTCCAAAAACAAAAAAAAATCGCCACACAACTCTGGAAAAAATCGAATCAACAAACTCACTCGCAGCAGCAGCACTCTTTTCGGTAGCACCTTTGGACAACAAATAAAGAAGAAATTATGAATGCTCGACACTTTTATATAGATTTTCTCGGAGCGACAGGTCGATCCGCGCACACTGACTGTCGTGTAGTGTAGAACAGCAACAGAGCATTCGCTAAGTGGCGGCTGCTGCGGTGGCGGAGCGCGGTGACGAAGACTCAGCCAGCAGTCAACAGCAATGCACACATGCACTACGGTGCGCGCCCGAGCGGTTTGATCAACCGATTTTCGGATTCGGCGGCGGCGGCGTCCGGTTGCGTCGGAGTTTGAGCGTTCTCTCGTTGGGTTGCTAGAAAAAGCTCCGCTGAGTAGATGGGGTTGTTCCTACGTTCCAACCATTACATGTTCTCTCGCGCGGTTCGCATTGATTGGGGTAGTATACCGGATCGGTTGTGATGTTTAGTATACTTCGATACGACAGTGGCGTATCAGCAAACTTGGCTCGATGGGCTGGTGATCATTTAAAGTGTAGAATCATGCCATGAATCCGATATTTCCATGAAGTAACAGTAAAAGCTGCCTCCTTAGCGACCATGACCAAGTACAGAAATTTGGGACTAATAACTGACCTCAAGGCAATATTAACGCAATACAGTTTTTTGTCCAACATTTCATTTAAGGTTTTTGCAACATGCAACATCGTATCCTTCCGACAAGGTTCTCCTGTACACCGCCAAGGATCGTCCTTAACTCGCGTCGCTCGAAAACTACCGATTGCTTGCAGGTCCTCCTCGAGCATGGTCCATGTCTCGTGTCTGTAGAGGACCATCGGTCTAATTAGCGTATTGTACATGGTACATTTGGTGTGGGGTGAATCTTTTAGACCACAGCTTCTTCTGGACCCCGTAGTAGTCCCGACTTCCACTGATGATGCGCCTTCGTATTTTTCGGCTAGGGGCTGTTCATAAACCAAGTAGACCAAAATTTGGCCATCTCAGACCCCCCCCCTCCCCCCTCGTAGACTTTTGTCCATACAAAAATTTTGAAATTTGTATGGAGCGTAGACTTTAGCCAGACCCCCCTCTCCCCCCAAAAAGTCTACGTGGTTTATGAACGGCCCCCTAGCATTGTTGTCAGCCGTCAGTAAGGATCCGAGGAAGACGAATTCCTTCACAAACTCGAAGCTATCCTCGTCTATCGTCACATTACTACCTAGATGGATCCGGTCGGGTTCGGTTCCGCCTGCCAGCATGTACTTCGTTTTGGACGCATTCACCAACAGTCCGACCTTTGCTGCCCCGCCTTTCAGGCGCCACCGTTCCAAATGTTCTGGTGATCATGTCCAGGTCGTCCGCAGCGCACACAAATTAACCGGATTTTGAGAAAATCGCACTCAGAAATGTTGCTGAGTAGGCAAGAGAGTTCATCATCTTGTCACATTCCCCGGCGAGATTCGAATGAACCGGATAGTTCACTCAGTTATCCTAGTACGCTATTTTGCATACTGTCCATTGTTGCTGGTCAGACCCAGGAAAACCGTTTTCGTCCACAATTTTCCATAATTATGTGCGGTCGGTATCATCGCAATCCGCCTTTGAAGTCGATGAACAGGCGATGCGTTGGGACCTGATACTCACGGAAGTTCTCACATTCCAAATGGTCGCCTTTTTTGTGAATGGGGCAGATTATCCCTTCCTTCCAAACCTTCGGTAGCTGTTCGCTTTCCCAGATCCTGACTATCGACCAGTGCAGACAGGTGGCTTTTCTGGGCCCATCTTGATGAGTTCAGCTGCGATACCATCCCTGCCAGCTGCTTCGTTAGTTGTGAGTGAATGGTATTCTTAACTTCCTTTAGAGTGGGAGTGGGAGTCCCTGCATGTTTCGGCTCGCGACACGAAGCCGTTGCGGGATGCGTTGAGCTTTTGGTAAAACTTCCGTGTTACATGGGAATGGCACAGCAGTTCCATTTCCTCGCACTCCATTTCTTCCAGGTGACGCTTTTTCCCCCGAAAGAGGCGAATCTCCTGCTTCCGCTTCTGTTGGTAACGTTCCACGTTGTGCCGGGTTCCTTTCTGCGGCATTGCCGCCTGTGCTGCGTTCTTATCCTCCAAAATCGTTCTACACTCCTCGTCGACCCTTCGTTTCGTTGACTCATTTCCACGTATCCGATGGTGCAATTGGCTGCGTCGTTGAGGGCTGCTTTTGTTATACCCCAGCAGTCCTCTAGGGGGGCCACATCGAGCTCTCCCTCGTCTGGCACCGCTGTCTCGAGATTCTGCGCCTATGCTGAGGCGTCATCAGATTGCTTCAATCGCTCAAGGTTGTACCTTGAAAAAGTGTTTTAAAAGGTACCGTTACGGTATTAACAATATCTTAAGAACTAGTCGACCGATTAGAAAACTTTTTTTTTAATTGTTTGTATTTTTAATCTCGAGGTACTGAACGATTCACATATCAGGCCCGTGGCGACAAGGGAGGAGTTTTTCCTATTTTTGGCAAAGGGCGGAGGGGCGCCAAGTGTATGGAACATCCACCACAATGGGAGGGGTTTAGCTCCCAAAGCCCCTCCCTTGTGCGAGGGCTTGTCACATACAGGGGATAGACAAAATGATCGGGACAGGTAAAATTTTCACTTTTCAAAAAATGCTCAACTAGCTGTAACTTTTCGAAAAGTGCATCGAATATTCCAAAATTTTTACTGCAAGTTCATCAACAAGTTGTAAATTAGTGGTCAAAATTTGAAAACGTTCGGGGTATTCTAAACGAAGTTATAAAAAAATCTAGAAAAAGGTAACATTATCCGATAGCCAACTTTGAGCTGTTATATCTCCGTATTCAATGAACTGATTTCAATGAATTTATGACCATTCATGACTTACACAATGAACTCTAAAAAACGTTTGACTTAACTTGAAATTTTTAACAAGAGAAAAAGTTATTGCGATTTCATTTGTTTCACGATGTTTTAGTAAATTGATCTATTTTTAATATGCATCCCCTTACTTTCTCAATTTATTGGCGGCTATGTTGTTACTTTCCTTCAAAACACATTTATATATAGAAGTCATTTAGAGAGATTTAAAATGAACTATAATTTGCATATTGAATTTTGAAACGATGTTGAAGTTTTGGATAATTTTGTGTTTTATTAGAAAAATAATCTAACCGTTATAATTTTCTTTTGTGTTAATAATTTTAAGTTACGTCAAAAGTTTTTCATAGCTCGTTATGTAAGTCATAATTGGTCAATATTTCATTACATTCGGTTTATTGAATCCGGAGATTTAACAGCTCAAAGTTGGCTATCGGATAAATATACCTTTTTCTTAGAATCTTTATAACTTCGTGAAGAATGGCCCGATCTTTTCCAAAATTGGACCACTAATACACATCTAAATGATCAACTTACACTTAAAATTTGAGAATATTTGATGCACTTTTCGAAAAGTTACAGCTACTCGAAATTTTTTCGAGGGGTGAAAATGTTGCCTGTCCCGATCATTTTGTCTATCTCCTGTATTATAAATCAATACATAGATGACTTAAAAAAACACTTTGTTTTAACTTTTGACTCCAAAAACAACAACTTTTCCATTCAATATGGGTTTTCAACGTGAAAAAAAGTTTTTCCTTGAAGTAAATCGTTCACTAACTCGAGGTTTTAAATACTAACCATTAAGTATATTTTTAGATTACGCAATAAAAATACGATCGATTTTTTTTATCCCCGCAAGGTATGTAACCCCTTAAAAGGAAACAGATATGTATGCTCAGAAGGGCAGTTTGCTTGAAGCTCAAAAATAGAGAGAATCTTTTAGGGCCTGTCCATAAACTACGTAAACTTTGCGGGGGCTCTGTGACACAGTACATACAAATTTCGAAAATTTTGTATGGACAAATGAGACTACGAAGGCTAAGGAGACAGCCTCTCCTATGGGTATTTATGTTAAAGCATGAAGAATAAGCTGTCATACCATATGATTGAGTGAAAAATGTGTTTGGCCGCTTACGGCACCTTAAAATGGAATCGACTGCTGGGAAATGGCCACAACTCCGTTGATTTTCATTTTTAATAGACCATTGAGAAAAGATTTTGCTTCCTTCCTTTGTATTGACAAAAAATATCCATTTCTGAAACTTCTTCTTCTTCTCCTTTGTGATGCTACGTGTTGGAACTTGGCCTGTCTTTCTTCAACTTAGTGTTCTTGGAGCACTTCCACAGTTATAAATCAAAGGATTTTCTTTGCCTGCCAATTGTATGAATCTGTATATTGCGAGGTAAGGACAATGATACACTATGTCCAGAGAGTCGAGAAAATGTTCCCGATCGGAACGGGAATCAAACCCGCCGTCTCCAGATTGGCGATCCATTGCCTTAACCACTGAACTAACTGGAGACCCGCTCTTGCAGTAACCTTTTCAACAACGCATTGTCAGTTCTGGATTTTCTCATGAAAACAATATCATTTGAGTGGAACACTTGACTATCACGCCGAGGACCTGGGATGGAATCCCACTCCCAACAAACTCGCAAAATGTGAGTTCTTCCTTCGGAAGGGTAGTAAAGTGTGGGTCCCGAGATAAATTAGCCTAGCGCTAAAAATCTCGTTAATACAGACAAAATCATCATTTGATTTGAAATAAACCGTGTTATTCTGAACATAGACATTTTTTTTTATAGATTTCCAACTTAGAAGTTCTATATCTTAAAGTTTCCGTGTACCGATATCTGGGTTTTAGGTGCGCGTGCAAACGCATTCACGTGCAAAACCTGCGTATAACCAGCAGCGCTGCAGATGGATGCACATTAATGGTGAACTCGTTTCATGCTATTGTTTTGTTGTAAAAATCAATTCGTATTTACGTAGCAAATAGCACGAAGTTCTTTGATATTAGGGGGATTCACTTAACAGCGTAAACTGATTAAACAGATTAAACGTCGCGACCACCAAAGCAATCTTTGATTATTTCATTCACAAAATCGTGAAACATTTCAAATAAGCAGAAAATCATGGCTTACGCAGCAATTTCATCTGTTTAGTGAGTACCCCTATTGTAAGTGCTACTGTAAGCCTTAGTATACTCTATAAACACACTTTGTTCAGTCTGTCTGTAACGGTATTAACTGCATTGTTATTAGGCAAGTGACGTGGAACTTTCTGGAAATTTTATTTATATTTGTTCGGAGGGCTACCTTACATTTGTACGAGTTACAAACGCTTTTCAATACCGGTATTTAAATTTCACGTTACGAGCATTCGTCGATGATGAGTGTGTGAATCTTTTTAGACCGCCGTTTCTTCTGGAGCCCGACTTCCGCTGATAATGCGCCTTCGAATTTCACGACTCACGTTGTTGTCAGTCGTCAGTAAAGATCCGAGGTAGATGAATTCCTCCCCCACCTCGAAGGAATCACCTGTTCTCATTCCTTGTTTTGTTATCATTTATTTTTTTAATCATGACCTGTCGCTTTGCTTTGTTCCATTTTTGTATTCAGTTAAGAAGGGAATTTCAGAACTAATCCTCTGAAGAATTCCTTTAATTATATTGGGAAAAATACTTCGAAGTTCTGGAGGAGCCCTTCAATAAATTCTTGGAGAAGCATTCAAAAGAACTCCTGGTGGAATCTCCTTATAAATTTCAAAAGAAATTCTGCTGAGCAATTATTAGAATTCTCGGCAGAATCTTTTGAAAAACTTCCGGAGATTTCCCCGGAAATCTTTATGGTGAAATTCTCAAAGAAATTTTCAGAGAAATCTCAAGATGAACTTCGAGGCTAATGATCACATGAAATTCTGGAGAAATCCTTGAAGGGATTATATGCAGACTTCTAGAGGAATTTCTACAGAAATCTTCGAAAATCCGTGAAAGATTCCGTGGAAGAACGCTCGGAGAATTTTTTGAAGGATTTTTCAGAGTTATTCAAGGAAAAGTTTATGACAAAATCTGTCGATGAATTTCTGAAAGAGGACAAATTCCTGAAAAAACCTCAGAAAAATCCTTATTAAGAAACATCTCTGATGATTTTTTCATGAATTTGTCCATAGAAGGAATTTCTGACGAAATCCTTGCTTGGAGAAATGAATAAAGGAATTTTAGGAAAAAAATTGCAGAAATTCTGGCGAAACTCCTGCAGGAATCATCAGAGGAAGTTCAGAAGAAATTCTAGCAAAACTTCTTGGAGGAATGCTTGTAGAATCCAGGAGAAATTTTCGACATAATTCTTGAATCCAGAGAAAAATCGGAGCAATTATACGAAGTTTCCAGAAAAATTATATTAACCTGTGAAATATTTCTAATACAAAAACCTGTTGAGCATTCTGAAAAGTCTTCAGTTTCCATGCTGATAAAAAAATCAAAACGAAAGTCACAATTGGGTTTCGATGATCTTGCGTTGTAGTGAACCAACTTCAAATCTCTTAGAATGAATAAATAACTGAGTACAGTATTTTTTTATCATTTAAAAATATTTCTTACGTTAGAGTGATGAAACTCATGTTATTGGCGGGTTTGTAAGACACATAACTTCTATAAAGTATTATAACTTACTTAGTTACGAGTTTGATTTCATAACAAATTTTGCTCTCCAATTATAACATGACAACTTCCAGTATGCAATCTACGAATTACTCCGATACCACGCAACGCAATGCAACGCAACGCAACGCAACGCAACGCAATAACAAATTGTTTTCTCCAATTACTGGCAATAACATATTAATATCTAAATTTGTTATTGTGTAAGGAATTTAACGATCATATGAAATGGCAACACAAGTGGCAACTTCGTGATGGCGCTGCTATCGCAAAGTTCCCATGCGGCTGTCAGTGGTGAATATACAACTTATCTAGATATGCATATTCACCACTGACAGTAGCAACATGTTGCTTAGGTTAAAAAGGTTTGATTCCTCACACAGCTTTCGAGAGATTTTTTCTAGCTTGGATGTCTGTTCTCTGTGTTAAAATGAACCACTACTAAATTATTGCAAAATGTTAGATATTTATATCTGCGCCCAAACTTTCTGAACTGGTTAGAATTCTGGCAAGAGATTAATACTAATTTTCTTTTCATTTATGAAGCAATATTCCCCGGATCTTAATATCTATCAGAATAATCGGATATTATTTTTCATGAAATTTGTCAAAGATCTCTCCAATAAAAGTCATGGAAATAAATCTACTAAAACATACTAGAAATCAGCCAATGCACTATACTGTATTTCGTCTTGGATTTCAACAGTCATCCACAAAAATATGTATTCAATTCTCATAAACTTGGCAACAACTCTCAAATCACATTGTTTTAAAATGTCCAAGAACATCAATAGCACGAAAATATTAAAGATTAAACCACCATCCTATAAGGATCTAATCTATTGATTTGATGAACCTCAACTTGTAATGAATTTTTTTCTTACTTGTCAAATAAGTGCACAAATAGTTATTTATGCTACAAGATGGAAAAACGATGATTTTCTCAGCACGAGTCGTACATTTATTCAACGAGGCTTGCCAAGTTGGATAAATACGATGAGTGCTGAAAAAATCGAATTTTGCAACGAGTTGCATACACATTTTGTTTTTGCTATTGTGAAAAATACTGTTTGAATTAGATCTTTTTGGGTAACACCCTGACAAGATGGTAAAAACAAAATGATTGTTGTGTTAAAGGTTGTGTTATTTTCCTTATTGGATTTAATCACCGTTAACTAGTATATCTCTTTATTGTTGATATTTCTCGGTGAACGAATAATTAATTATTCGTTCACCGAGAAATATCAACAATAAAGAGATATATGTTGTGTTATTTTGTTACAATGATTTTTGTAACAACGGTTGTTATAAAACAAAAATTCTAACAAAACTCGTTCCAATTACAACAAAAATGCAATAGGTTGAAATGCAATAATAACAAGATTATATCAGATTTTGTTAGACTAAACTTGCGAAATTATAATACAATTATAACTAGTTTTGTTATATTGCTAATGGAGAGAATAACTTAAATCTACCGTAGCTGTCAGACTACTGATTTTCACCGTGTGGTGGATGCAGTTTAGAATTGTAAATTAAACATTGTGATTTAATTATGAGTGTATTGATAATAACGTGCTGATTTGGACATCCCTAGCGAATCAGCGTGGAAACGTGGCGAACACGCAAAACTTAACGAAAGTTTGCTTCGGCCTGAAACGAGACAATGAAACGGGTCAAGATCGAGGCACGGACTGTGATTGTAGTGGTATCGGATTGAGCCGAGTCAAAAAGGTTTGCGTGTTGGAAGAAAGACATATGAATGAGATTCTTGTAACCAAAGTTGTACCGATCGGATGTGTTTTTGAAATCATCCTTCGTTACGACAGAAATGTAACAATATTGCATTAGAGTGAAGGATTACGTGCAATAATGCAATTATGTTCGGTCTAGTGGTGAGTTCTATGGCTGTCCAAGAATTCCCTTGATAATTGGTTATCGAACCTCTCTTGGAACGCACTGTAACAACTCCATGAAATCCCTCTAAACCTAATTTTGAGACTCCCGGAAGTATCTTCAAAATTGCCCTTGAAATCTCCAAAAACACCTCTAAACCCCTTAAAAAACTTCTCAAAACAACATGAAACGCCTTAAACCTCCTCCAAAATCTCCACTGAAACCTCAGTAATTTTTCTCTTAAAACCTCCTGATGTCTGCTGGAACTTTCTCAATCCCTCATGACACCGCCTCTGAAACCGACATGAGAATCCCTTTGAAATCGCCTGAAACCCACGGAATTCGCGGGAACACTTTAAAACGCTTTGACCCCTCTGAAATCCCCATAAGACCCCCGAAACTCTTCTATTAACCTTCCGAAACTTGCACTGTTGGTCACCACCGCACCACGCTAATGCTGAGTACAAAAAGCGAGATTTTTCAAACGTGTTGTACAAAATACAACAGCACGTTCGCTCGATGATTAAACTCTCCTAAAGGTCCCAAAACTCTTCTGAAACCCAAAGAGACCCTCTGGAGTCCCTGAGTCTTTAATAAACTTCTGACCAGGAAACTGCCAAAAGCCTTTGAAACCCACTGAAACCCTTCTGAAAATCCCTTGAAACCCCAATAAACTTCTGTTGATCTTTTCTGAATTCCCTCGGAACCCATTGAAACCCGCCTGAAAACCTTGAAACTTCTCATTTAGTACCCTCAAGACCCCATGTATTCTCTCAAACTGGAAGCACCTGGAACGTCCTGGAACCCTTCTGAGTTTTCCTTAACACCCCCGAAAGCTCCGTTAGAACTCTCATCTACATCTACCCCAGAAACACTCAGAGACACTCCACTGAAATCCTCTGCAACCTCCTCGAAACCTGCACGATACGCCTTGACCTCCGTAAATTTATCTTAAAGTCTCCTGACGCTAGCTGAAACCACCAGGAACCTCCTGAAACATCTTGAAGCTCCTCTAAAACCTATACAAAACGCACGGGAACTTTTCTTAAATAACTGAGGGAGAGCACTCCCTGCAACCAGCGAGAACCCATTTTGATGCCCCCTGGAACCTCCTGAAAACTCGTGAAACGACTTGAAACGCAGTGAAATCGCTTGAAAATCCCCCTGAAACCATCGGAATCTTTTACTACACCCTCGGGACCTCAGCTCGTAACCTATTGAAGCCTCCTGAAACCCAATAAAACGATTTGAAACGCATTCAAAAGCCTCTCAAACCCCCTAATTGCCCCGCAAATTTTCCAGGAAACCTCCTGGTATCATTGAAATGCCTTGAAACGCCTTGAAACCCCTGATGAAACTTTCCTGAGACTCCTAGAAATTTAATTTAAACCTAAAAAACTCCATCTGAAGCCTCTTTAACCCACTCACGGTCCATTGAAACACCTTGAAGTCCCTATCTTCTTACCCTACCCCGAGACCCCCATGAGAACTTATGTTAAACACTCTTGGAGCCTTTTGAAACTTTCTTAAACCCTCCTAAATAGCCTTGAACCCCTCTCCCCAAAACCTCCCTGGTACTCCCGGAAACTTCTCTTATACTCCCACGAGTTTCAAAGAGGACACCTGAAACCCACTGAAACATCTTGAAACGCCTTGAACCCCTTTGAAATCTACCTTAGACCACCGTAAAACTATCTTGAACTCTCCTAAAGCTCCCTGAATACTTCTGAAACGCTTTGAAACTCCAAATGAAACCTCGTGGAGCGGACCTGGTGTGATGGTTAGAACACTTGACTATCACGCCGAGGACCTGGGATCGAATCCCACTCCCGACAAACTCGCAAAATATGAGTTCTTCCTTCGGAAGGGAAGTAAAGCGTGGGTCCCGAGATGAACTAGCCTAGGGTTAAAAATCTCGTTAATACAGAAAAAAAAAAATGAAACCTCCCTGAAATTCACAGAAACTCCTCTCAAAATCCTCCGCGAACACCTCTCTCTGAGGTCCACGGTGTGAAGAATAAGCCAAAGTTCAAATTCACAAATAAATAAAATCACTCCACAGAGACCCACATGAAGCCTACTGAATGGATCTGAAACGTTCGGATACACCTTGAAATGAATCTAAAAACAACCGGAGAAGCCCAGAAACTCTTATTGTTTCTATAAGAGACCCCTTTGGATCCCCGGGCGGCCCCTCTGAAGCATCCTGAAACCTCCTGAAGTCTGAAATGCCTTGAAACTTCTTTGAAACCACTAACCTTTTCTCCGATGAAGATGAGACCCCCGAAGGTTTCGTTTAAATTTAGACTTAAGTCTCCTGAAGCCCCCTGAAACCTAACCTAAAGCCTCTCTAAAACTCCTATAAAACCTCCGGGACATCTTAAATAACAGAGAACACCTCCTGCAATACCTGAGAACCCCGTTTAAAGCCCCCTCTAACCCCCTGATAACTAACCCTGATCACCAGATGGGACAGCTTGTGCGAGATCAGCTGAACCCGGCTGTACTGCGGGGAGACTAACATCTGTTTTCCGAACTGTTTGTGCGCTTCTCTGAGAAGCTGGAATGACTTTCCAAGAACGAAACTGACTCTTCGATCCTTGACCAGGTATTTGAAGATGTTGGTGTACTGTTCGATCGTTTCCGGATTCAGAATCAGGTTCAGCGGCCACTCCACCCGATAGCTCAGATTCAGCATGCTCACTACGGTCGGATGGTAGAGATCAAAGCGTTCAGGAATCAACTGAAAAGGAGCTGATGAATTAGCTCTGATGTTATGCTTGCGCTTGTTGTGCTGCCAATCTGAAGGTTTTGGATCAGATTTGGATTGGAATTGGATTTGAAATGGATATGGATGGGATTTGAAATGGATTCGGATTGGATTTGGATGGGATTTAGAGTGGATATGCATTGGATATGAATTGGATTTAGATTTGATTTGAATTGAATTGGGAATTGAATGGATTTGGATGACATCTGATTTGGATTGGGCCTGGTTTAGACATGGACTAGATTTTGGTTGGATTTGGACTGAATATGGATAGGATTTGGAACTGTGTTTGGATTACATTTGGATGTGATTTAGACTGAATTGAAACTGGATAGAATTTCCATTGGATTTGGATTGGATTTGGATAGGATTTGAATTGGATTTGGATGGGATATGAATTAGATTTTGATTGGATTTGGAATGGATTTTGATTTGATTTGGAATTGGATTGGATTTAATTTAGGTCGGATGTAGAATGAATTTGGATTGGATTTTGATCAGATTTGGATTGAATTTGGATTTGGATGATATCTGGATCGGATATGATTTGGATTGGATATGGAATTGGATTTATACTGGGTTTGAATGGTAATTGGATTGGATTTGAATCTGATTTGGATTGGATCTGGCTTGGATATGGATTGGATTTTGGTTTGATATGGACTCAGTATGGATAGGATTTGCAATGGTGTTTGGAATCACATTTGGTTGTGATTTAGACTGAATTGAATTTGGATTTCCATTGGATTTAAATTGGATTTCAAATGTATTTGAATTGGATTTGGATTGTTTTCGAATTGGAGTTGAATCAGATTTGGATTTGAATTAGTTATAGATTGAATACGGATTGGATTTGGATGGCTTTTGAATTGAATTTTGGTTGAATTTGGATTGAATTTTGATTGGATTTGGAACGGATTTTGATTGGATTTGGGCTGAACTTAGA
This sequence comes from Aedes albopictus, assembly GCF_035046485.1. Lineage (NCBI taxonomy): Eukaryota > Metazoa > Arthropoda > Insecta > Diptera > Culicidae > Aedes > Aedes albopictus. Next base: position 70,237,025 of record NC_085138.1, on the reverse strand, counting down.
TTGGACTTAGATTGGATTTTGATCAGATTTGGATTGATTGATTGATTTGTCTTTATTAGAGAGCGAGATCAGATTTGGATTGGATTTATATTTGATTGAATTTGGATTTTTATGACATCTGGATTGAATTTAAATTTGATTGGATATGGAATTGAATTTTTACTGAATTTTGAAGGAATTGGGATTGGATTTGAACCCGATTTGGATTGAACCTGGATTAGATATTAATCGGATCTTGGTTGGATTTGGACTTAATATGGATAGGATTTGTAATCCTTTTTGGAATTACATTTGGTTTCGAATTGGAGTGAATCGAATTTTGTATTGGATTTCCATTGGATTTGAATTGGATTTTGATTGAGATTGGTATTGGATCTGGATTGAATTTGGATGGATTGTACTGGATTAGGATGAGGTTTTCAAATTGATTTTTGAGTGGATTTGGATTCAATTTGAAGTGAGATTTGGATTGGAGTGGGATTGGTGAAGTAAATTATTTAGGATGGATAGGATCTTTGGGCTAATTTGTATTGAATTTTGATGGGACTTAGATTTTATATTAATTGGTTTTGAATTGGATTTCAATTGGATTTTGATTGAATTAGGATATTTTTTGCATAAATTTATACAAAAAGTACGGATAAAAAGAGTTCGACTGTTACGATCTATAGAGCTACTTTGGCACTGCAGTCTGGGCCTGTCCATAAACTACGTAGACTCATTTTGGGTATTCTCAGACCCCCCCCCCCCTCCCCCTCCGTTGACTTTTGTTCATACAAAATTTTCGAAATTTGTATGGAGCGTAGACTTTGGCCAGACCCCCCGTCCCCCCCTAAGAGTCTACGTAGTTTATGGACAGGCCCTCTTGGGGAATTAAAACGATAGTTTTAGATTTTTCCCAACGTTTCGACTCGTATTAGAGTCTTCTTCAGGGGATAATTCTGATTAATCGTTTTTCGTTTGGGTTGACATAGAACTGTCGGTGTCTAAACTATTGAACATTGGATGTGGGATATTAAGTGAAACGTAGCGAGTTTTGTTAATTTCACTTAATGAAGCAACTAAATTCTTCGCCCTACACATCTGGTGGAGGTAACCGTTACCCAGCGTGGGCCCAGCGTGCCTGTTTGAGTCAAATAAACCCCAACATCTTACTAGGGTTAAGTATTTTGTGACATTTTTATTTTCTTGATTAGTTTAAAAGCAAAAGTAGGGAGAGAAATAAATTGTATGTGGATTGTGGAATTATGAATTATGAAAAGCTATAGATTTGCATATATGGGATCGTTTGGAATTTTTTCTTAGATCATTGATTCTTTTTCACAGGTTAAAAGCATTTTCCCGTAACTTTTTGACGGTCCGTCTGCAACTCGCTGAAACCTGCACTCGTCATTGTATTAACTCCAGCAATTGAGAACTGTTGACATTTTTGCCTTTCTCGTACACTAAGGGGCTGTCCATAAACCACGTGGTCATTTTTTTTGGGACTTTTCCCCCCCGCGTGATCATTTGTCCATACAAAATTTTTTATTTGCCCTTACAAAATGGTCATTGGCCGAAACCCTCCCCCCACCTCATGACCACGTGATTTATGGACAGCCCCTAAGTGTACTGGAAAGGCTATATGTTCACTCCAAAAATGACTTTTTGATAGGAGGCCCGGAGGGTCGAGTCACATATACCAATCAACTCAGTTCGACGAGTTGAGATGATGTCTGTGTGTGTATGTGTGTGGTCAAAATAAACTCACATCACTTTTTTGAACTTTATCCTCAACCGATTTTAAGGACCGACGGTTCATTTGACACGGAATCTGGTCCCATTGTTTGCTTTTGAAAATGGTTCGGATCGGTCCAGCCGTTCCGGAGTTATGGCCATTTAGGTGTTCCGGACCGGTACCCCTGGAAGGGGCCAGATATGAAAACGCTTCAAGCCCATCCATGCGATACATCAAACCACGGCATTTTCGATAACTTGATGAATGGTAAGCAGGAAAATAGTCTGAGACCATATCTGAACCGGTGTTTCCGACGACGTGATGAACAGTAAGCAGGAAAACATTCGCAGACCATATCGGAACCGGTAGTGTTCCGAAACCGGTACCAAATGTCCCGCCGGAGGTGGCCAAGTATAAAAGTTAACCAAACCCATGCATGCGACGTATCATAGTGATAGTGGCTCTTTTTGTTATCCTGATGAACAGATAGCAGGAAAATATTCTCAGACCATATCGGAACCGGTTGCGTTCCGGAACCGGTTCCGGGTGTCCCGTGGGAAGTGACCAGATATAAAACTGATCTAAAACCACGTATGCGATATATCAAACCGTGGCTCTTTCGATAACCTGATGAACAGTAAGCAGGAAAGCATTCTCAGACCATATCGGAATCGGTAGTGTTCCGGAACCGGTTCCAGATGTCCTGCTGGATGTGGCCAATTATAAAAGTCAACCAAAGCCATGCATGCTTTTATGATATCCTGATGTTCTGATTCATCGACCGTATTCTATTAATAACTTGATGATTTGTGGCTATAACGGTCTCTTTCTACTCATAGTATGAGGGAGTAGAGATCAAAGTGGATAATGAAATGATAGATATGATAGAATTCGTTAGGTTGCGAACAAGTGTGAAAATTTTATAGAAGGTGAAATTAGGCAAGTAGGCCATGTATTGAACGAATACATCGAATGCGTGAAACTTCTGCCGTGCGACCTGTGCTTTTAAACAGATCGGCTTGATTGGTAGTTCATACCACCTTACCAAGACTGGCAAAAGTTTCAGGCACCCGACTGCCTATGTATTGTTCTGTTTTCATCACAAATTCTATCGATCGGTAGCTTTTTCGGAATTCGCACTCCGGTCATAGGGGTATGCCTATATCGCGGCGTGTTCTTCCTATTAGCTTTTTAACGGCTTCTTCGATAACGCAAAGAACGGTCAGCAACCAACCAAACCCATGCGTGTGGTACCATAAAAACATGCTAATTCGACAATGATTGCTGTTAAATTACCTGAGTAAACTTCTAATTTAGTTTTGTTTAGATTGTAGGATTTCTGTTTGAACACAAATTTTACAGATGTTGTGGTGGTACGAATTGATAGCTTGTTCATTTTACGATTGTTGGCTTCCAAAGTTCACTGCGGTTGATCACCAAACGGATCAGGTGTCGGAAAGCACCAAATTTGAACATCCGGAAGTAGCAGCTACACGAGGAGCCACTGCGGGTGTGAGTAACGTCACAATATCGGATCATTCGTATTTACAATGTATTACACTGTGACATTTGATCTATTTTTAATTCGACAAATGTCGAATGAGGGGGGTACGAATCAAAAAGTGTCGTATTAATGAGTGATGAATACGCGGGGTTTGACAGTACATCAAATAGCAGCTTTTTTGATAACATCTTCTTCACTACTTACATTCCTGTTTTCAACGGTCAATAAAATATAACCTAAAATGTACAGAAAAAACTTTGTCGAAGACCGCAATTGATTGTGTAAAAAGTTATATCTTAATTTGTTAGTATCATCTTGATATTGATCAGCCTCCAGTGTTCGTGAAGGTGCTCAAGCAGTCAACTGAGAAATCTGATATTATTCAGCTCTACTTATACGTTGAACATAACGTCGGACTATGTGCCATCAATAAGTTTTAAGTCAATTCAATAATGGCTTTGATAAAATGCTTGCTTTTCTTAAAAAATATCAGGATTCAGGAACACTTTGACATACGTCGACGGAAAGATCGTGAGAACATATACGACGAGAAAGGCACTATCACCACTAGGTGGATTAATTTGGGTTTTTTTGAAGTTCTTTTGCTCTCACGGCAAAGAGCACACATTGTGTATGCCTGCCTAGGCCCACACGATCATTATCAACAGCAAGCAGTGCGAGCTTTCAGAGCGAGAGACCACTCAACCGGTCGTTCGATAGCTTACCACAAAAGTATCAAAGTGGGTGGGGGTGGTTCGTCGCTTTGAGAGCGAGCTTTATTTTCCGCTGCGGGCGGATGGACCTTCGTGCCAATGACGGCGCTGAAGAAGTCAGACGATGATGGCTAGTTGTGGGCACTCCTTTCGTCAGTTTCTCTGAAAACGAGTGTTTTTTTTTTGCAGTTTGCTGCGGTGGGTACTTGTACTTTGAATTTTGTGTGGGTTAGAGATTGGTATTTATGTGTTCTTCAGCGGTAGGAAATTGCAGTTCCACGGCTGCTTTATAGGTGAATCATAGACCTGTGCCTTATTTTTCCATTGCCTTAGTCCTACACCGGATGACGATATTTGACCTAGAGCTGTTTGTTTTCGAACAGTTTTACGATATGGTTGTAACCGGCGAAGGTCGTCATTTCACATTTCAAGCACGCACTATGTTTTTATGCATCAATCAATCGCCGCTTGGCTTCCATGACGTACGTACCTGGTACACTGGTTGTCTGTCAGTCAGTCGGTAAATATTCAAAGCTATGACGAATAGCAAGCACGATTGGAATCAAAATCAGTGTGGGACATTTAGCTAAAAATTCAAAGAGGAAGCACACTTGTTCAGATAATGTCTGCCCATTAATGTATGCAGAGCTATCGGCGGATTTATTGCTCTACGGCTGGAATACTAAACGGGGGTGTTTATTTCACCTAGTTTGGTAGATGGGAGAGACTAACTGGGATCTTACTCTATGCTTCTTCTTCGTATTTTTATTTTCTTTATCGAATGCAGTCCAAACTTACAGATGAAGCTCGAAAGTATAATGTCAATAAGAACTTCTACAGTAAGCTTTCTTTGTCAATTGATCATTTTTCTCATCGCAGCGGACTGAAATATATGGGTCAATATAAATGCCATGCCCACAAACTAAATCGACATTGAAATGTCCGAAACAAACCAAATATGATAGCTGACAGTGCATTGGGTAAACCTAATTGGTTGGGAATTCAACAACGTCTCAGAAAATCACTGAGCGCAGACGGTTTTCCCCAAGGTTGATGATAGTTTTACTTTTTCATGGATTAGTAACCGTAAACTGGGGACAAATCGATCAGTGGAATGAATTGGTTTTTTGGAGCCAGTGTTGGATATTCAACATTCTGTTTGGCACCATGTCGTGGATAAGATTCCAATAGGTGATATCATGATCCTCATGGGGGACAACTCGGTTGGTTCGGACAACTCGGACTATGAACACGTCATGGGACGCCGTGCCATTCTCTCGGAGAAATGAGCGAAAAAGGAGAGCTGTTTGCAGAGTTTTGTGGCAACAGTGACATGGTGATTGGAAGATCGCTCTTTCCCCATCCACCAGTGTACAAAGCGACATGGGTTTCCCGTGATGGCGTCACGGAAAATCAAATCGACCACATCTGCATCAGCCGGAAATGGAGACGGAGACTTCTTGATGTGTGGCACAGACGTAGCGCCGATATTGCGTCCGATTATCATCTCCTAATTGGCGAGATCCGGCTGCGCATTGCGAGAATCTACCGACAGGAGGAGGAAATCGGGCGCCGGTTTAAGAATGCCCTCATCGCCACCGCACCGGCGAGAATAATTTGGGTGAGCCACGCACCCAGAGAAAGCAATGAATCACAGATGACACCTGGAGGAAGATAGAGGAGTAAACGAACGCCGAAGCCGCGATAGACCGAGCGAAAACACGAAGAGCCAAAGCCATAGCCCATCAGCGCTATGCAGTGCTCGACAAGGAAGAGAGGCGCTCATGTAAGTGGGACAAAAGAGCGTTGGAGGACTCCCTACACTGAACGAAACCCCCCGCCCAAGATCGACTGAGTGGCGATACGATCACGCCCCTTAACGACATTCGGTCGGAAACCGTATGGTCTACCGACCGAATGATGTCATCTTAAAACCGGATGACAGCGATATGAAAAAAGAATGTCGACCATATGGTCGAGCAACTTTGTTTTTTAGCGATTGATAACAATAATGTCACCGCTATCTTTTTCAATAAATTATGTGCTTAGTTAGTGGCCAGGGTACCCTTACGGGCACCCTTTTCAAAAAATATGACATGTCCAGGATAGGACATGCGAAGAAAAATCGTCAATGTCCCGGGTGTCACGATCAAGGAACTTGTTACGCTATCGATGAATAAATTCGGTGCATCTGTGTGGCCTTCGCTCTGCAATTAATATTCATTCACATAGCGTGCGTCGTCTCATACGCGAATAAGATGATCGTCATCCGCTTTTTGGGATGATTGCCGTATGACTGATTCGTCATTCGAAAACACGATTTTGGTAATTTGGACTGGATGGTCGGACAAATCAGTCGATTTCGGGATGGGGTTTTCGTTCAGTGTAGCCGGTGACATATCGGTTACATTCGTCACCTCTATGATGTTCAGAGCTGCCACATACAGGGTTGTATACGAAAAAAAATTTGGCACCCCCTCGTTTATTTTTAAACCGCAAGGCAATGGAACAAGTTTGTTAACTCAAAAAATAGTATATTTTTGGAACTATTTTTTAAGCTTTCAGTCCTAGTAAAATACTTTGAGGTAGCAAAATAAACGAGGGGGTGCCACGGAATACAGGTAATGTGGCAGCTCTGATGATGTTGCACGTCGCCTTAGTGGGACTAAGATGAATGCTACGATGCCCGTGATGTTGTGACAAAGTGTGATTATAGGGGGAGTAAATCGAAAAAATATATTGAGCTTTGCAAGGATTTCGCGACGATCGTGCAAATGTTCAATCTGTGACAGCACAATGTTCACACACCCAACAACAAAGGAAACAGTGCATAAACAAACCGATTAGTCGAAACACCACCCCAAAATAACGTTCTGTTACTGGAAAACTGTAGCGGCGACATCAACCAATGTATGCTGAAACCGGTGTGCATATTTTGTGATGGGACAATTTTGTTTGCCTGTGCGTCGTATTTGGCGCAAGATCGTCAATACTGCATTACACATTTTTTCCGTTCACATTAATGTAAATAACAAGTAAATATGTTCCGGCTTCATTTCATAAGACATAAGGACCGGCGAAAATGGTTCTTAAAATCCTGCGTAAAGAATAATGCATTGTATATGCACGGTAAAGGCTGGGTATGCTGCGCAATTCAGATCCCATTGTGATCCACTGGCCTCTGCCCAGCAACTCCTATCCCTACCTCCACGCGGTACCGGCCGGAAACTATGAGCAACCTTAGGGAAGATCGGGTAACCAACCCCGGTGGGAACTTTGGTCGTAGGCTGACAGGGAAGGGGGGTTTGCTTCGGCAAACCTGAGCGTCTGTTCTCCAGGAGGAGCGGCTCACAACAGCGTCTGATCCCCATGTTAGGGGCGGCTGATCTACGTCCGAGTGCCAGGGAAGGACTCTAAGCTCAACTGTGCACTATGGTCCTCCGGAAAGTAGGGGGTTGGTGTCAGGCCCTACGAGCCAGCCGTAAAAACCCATTGTAACGGAAAATCAGCAACAGAATAATACGAACCGAGACCAACGGCAACGACCCCAGCGAACAAAAAGGACTTGCGATTGGAAACTCGGTACGTGGAACTGCCGATCTCTCAACTTCATTGGGAGCACCCGCATACTCGCCGATCTACTGAAGGACCGCGGGTTCGGCATCGTAGCGCTGCAGGAGGTGTGTTGGACAGGATCCATGGTGCGAACGTTTAGAGGTAATCATACCATCTACCAGAGCTGCGGCAACACACGCGAGCTGGGAACAGCTTTCATCGTGATGGGTGATATGCAGAGGCGCATGATCGGTTGGTGGCCGATCGACGAAAGAATGTGCAGGTTGAGGATCAAGGGCCGATTCTTCAACTTCAGCATAATAAACGTGCACAGCCCACACTCCGGAAGTACTGATGATGACAAGGACGCATTTTACGCGCAGCTCGAACGCGAGTACGACCGCTGCCCAAGCCACGACGTCAAGATCATCATAGGAGATTTGAACGCTCAGGTAGGCCAGGAGGAGGAATTCAGACCGACGATTGGTAAGTTTAGCGCCCACCAGCAAACGAACGAAAACGGCCTACGACTCATTGATTTCGCCGCCTCCAAAAATATGGCCATACGTAGCACCTTTTTCCAACACAGCCTCCCTTATCGTTACACCTGGAGATCACCACAGCAGACGGAATCTCAAATCGACCACGTTCTGATTGACGAACGGCACTTCTCCGACATTATCGACGTCAGGACCTATCGTGGCGCCAATATCGACTCCGACCACTATCTGGTGATGGTCAAACTGAGCCCAAAACTCTCCGTCATCAACAATGTACGGTACCGGCGACCGCCACGGTACAACCTAGAGCGACTGAAGCAACCGGATGTCGCCTCAGCATACGCGCAGAATCTCGAAGCCGCGTTGCCAGACGAGGGCGAGCTCGATGAGGCCCCTCTAGAGGACTGCTGGAGTACAGTGAAAGCAGTCATCAACGACGCAGCCGAGAGCACCATCGGGTACGTGGAACGGAATCGACGAAACGAATGGTTCGACGAAGAGTGCAGAACGGTTTTGGAGGAGAAGAACGCAGCGAGGGCGGTAATGCTGCAGCAAGGGACTCGACAGAACGTGGAACGTTACAAACAGAAGCGGAAACAGCAGACCCGCCTCTTTCGGGAGAAAAAGCGCCGCCTGGAAGAAGCGGAGTGTGAAGAAATGGAACTGCTGTGCCGTTCCCAAGAAACACGGAAGTTCTATCAGAAACTCAACGCATCCCGCAACGGCTTCGTGCCGCGAGCCGAAATATGCAGGGATAAAGACGGAGGCCTCTTGACGGACGGACGTGAGGTGATCGAAAGGTGGAAGCAGCACTTCGATCAGCACCTGAACGGCGTGGAGAACGTAGGCACGGGAGCCCACGGCAACGGAAGGAACGACGACGCCAGTGCAGCGGAGGACGGAAATGAACCAACTCCCACGCTGAGGGAAGTTAAGGATGCCATTCACCAGCTCAAAACCAACAAAGCAGCTGGTAAGGATGGTATCGCAGCTGAACTCATCAAGATGGGCCCAGAAAAGTTGGCCACCTGTTTGCATCGGCTGATAGTCAGGATCTGGGAAACCGAACAGCTACCGGAGGAGTGGAAGGAAGGGGTAATCTGCCCCATTCACAAGAAAGGCGACCATTTGGAATGTGAGAACTTCAGGGCGATCACTATTTTGAATGCTGCCTACAAAGTGCTATCCCAGATCATCTTCCGTCGTCTGTCACCTAAAACAAATGAGTTCGTGGGAAGTTATCAAGCCGGCTTCATCGACGGCCGGTCCACAACGGACCAGATCTTCACCGTACGGCAAATCCTCCAGAAATGCCGTGAATACCAGGTCCCAACGCACCACCTGTTCATCGACTTCAAAGCGGCATACGATAGTATCGACCGCGCAGAGCTATGGAGAATCATGGACGAAAACGGCTTTCCTGGGAAGCTGACTAGACTGATTAAAGCAACGATGGACGGTGTGCAAAACTGCGTAAGGGTTTCGGGTGAACTATCCAGTTCATTTGTATCTCGCCGGGGACTGCGACAAGGTGACGGACTCTCATGTCTACTCTTCAACATCGCGCTGGAAGGTGTGATGCGACGAGCCGGGCTCAACAGCCGGGGAACGATTTTCACAAAATTCGGTCAATTTGTGTGCTTTGCGGACGACATGGACATTATCGCTAGAACATTTGGAACGGTGGCAGAACTGTACACCCGCCTGAAACGCGAAGCAGCAAAGGTCGGACTGGTGGTGAATGCCTCAAAAACAAAGTACATGCTGGTAGGCGGAACCGAACACGACCGGATCCGTCTGGGTAGTAATGTTACGATAGACGGGGATACTTTCGAGGTGGTGGAGGAATTCGTCTACCTCGGATCCTTACTGACGGCTGACAACAACGTGAGCCGTGAAATTCGGAGGCGCATCATCAGCGGAAGTCGGGCCTACTACGGGCTCCAGAAGAAACTGCGGTCGAAAAAGATTCACCCACGCACCAAATGCACCATGTACAAAACGTTAATAAGACCGGTAATCCTCTACGGGCACGAGACATGGACCATGCTCGAGGAGGACCTACAAGCACTCGGAGTTTTCGAGCGACGCGTGCTAAGAACGATCTTCGGCGGTGTGCAGGAAAACGGTGTGTGGCGGAGAAGGATGAACCACGAGCTCGCTGCACTTTACGGCGAACCCAGCATCCAGAAGGTGGCCAAAGCCGGAAGGATACGGTGGGCAGGGCATGTTGCAAGAATGCCGGACAACAACCCTGCAAAGCTGGTGTTTGCAACGGATCCGGTTGGCACAAGAAGGCGTGGAGCGCAGAGAGCACGATGGGCGGACCAGGTGGAGCGTGACTTGGCGAGCATTGGGCGTGACCGAGGATGGAGAGCGGCAGCCACAAACCGAGTATTGTGGCGTACTATTGTTGATTATGTCTTGTCTTAATGATGTGGAACAAATAAATGTATGTATGTATGCAGACAAAAATCCATTTCACTGAAATGTGTCACAAGACAAAAAATCCGCTACTTGCTGTAAGGTAGGCATGCCGCGGCTGCTAAGGCAAATTTGTCAAGTGCTTGACGTTTCGCATAATATCTAGCCGTGTACAAAAATGCAAGTAAGCTTTCAAATTCACTTATACCAGAAAAATGCCCTGAATACTAGCCACTGTCCAAGAGCCTCGGTATCTTGTGTTTTCTTGCTATTATTTGGTTTTTCATAACATTCGTTAAACATATTAATTGAAATTGAAATCAGAACTAAGTATTAAGTTTTTTTTTTGCTTTTTGACATGAAAACTTTGTGGAAGGGGAGGAGGAGGGTTTGTTCATCAAGCTATACGTCATTTATAGGAGGGGGTATCCGAGTTTATGACAAAATGCTACGAGGGGGAGGGGATATTGAAAATCGCTTGAAAAGCTGCGTCATTTATAGACGTTCCCTTATGGGCTGAGGGTGCATGCTTTATAAATGTGCATACATTGAAAAGGGCTTGAACAGAGAGAATGTTGTGCATAAATAAGGTCAGAGCCTAGGTCAGAGCTTTAATGAGTAAACATAATTCGCGAGAACAGGGCATTTGAGATGGGGTCAAGTGGATTTCCATGAAGTTTCCAGAGAGCCTCAAAAGATCCAAGGGGCTTCAAGAAGTTCCAGGGTGTTACTTTAGAAGATTTCAAAAACCTTTTAAGAGCGTTCCGGTAGGTTTTGTTTGCGTGTCAATGGGTTTCAATTGGTTTCAGAGGCGTTCCAAGGAGTTTTGTGGGTGGTTGAGAGGGAGGGGATCTCAAGAGTCTTTGAGGAGCGTTTCAAGGTATTTCAGAGAGTTCCAGATGGTTTCTGGAATGGTCCGAAAGAGGTCCGAGAGGTTTTAGGGGCATTTCAAATTGATAACGGGGATTTGAGGCTTGAGGGGCATTCCAATGGGACTATGGGCGTTTACGGGGCATTTTGGGGCATCTCAGGACCGCTTCAAGGGGTTTTCAGTGTCGCTTCAGGAACCTTTTAAAGGTGTTCTTAGGGCCGCAATGTTGCTGAACACTGATGAAACATCCCAAGTAACACAGAAAACATCTTGCAAAATCAAATATTCAAGAGATGTATTATAAAAGTATTATAAGCACATCAGAATACATCTTTAGTTATTTTCAAGCTCTTATAAGGTTGAGCAGTAACAAATAGCAAAAATATGCGATTTATCGCACACAGGCTTTACCATGTACAACATACGTTGATTACACAAAAAGACAACCACTTTAGAGCTTTAAACAAATAGATCAAGACAGCAACTGGCTTCGTGGTCGTGCGGCTAAGGTCACCAAGCCTTTAGTCCCATCGTGCTAAGGAGCGCGGGTTCGATTCCCGCCGCAGCTGTCAGGAAAAGTTTTCGGCTGTGCCACTGGGCGTTGCATGCTAGTCCGTTGTCTAGTGTCGTGCTTCCTTCAAAGAGCAAATAGCTCACTGGAAGCATTGAACGTGTCCGTGTCTTTAACTATCATTCTCGTCTGACATAACCTCACATATTTCACGATTATTTTATCTAGGGGGATTAGGGGCATAATGGACACCCGGGGCGAAATGGACACCCCTGTTTTTGACGAAACCGTTGATTTTTATGTAAAACTTTCAATGCATAAGTGTAAAGGAACATGTCATTGTTATATTTTTCACAAGTACCCTTTATATTCCTTCAAAATAACCAAAATACCATTGAAATTGAAGTATGTTTTTCATATGGTGGATATCTTATAATTTCGAAGCAGCGCAAATAAGGTATTACGAGTGATTGAGTGTGTCCACCATACAAACAAGTGAGTTGTTAGCTTATCTACATGTATACGTAGATTTAGCAATGGATGAAGTATTATATTTTTGATCAGAACACACTGAAAATAGCAATTTCAATGTTGTAGTCTATTCGGGGCGAAATGAACACTGGCAATTATGAATGGATGTACGTGCGTTGCATACTGTTAGGCGTTTTAGAGAGTTTGAAAATATTCAATCCGATTGTTTTAGCCTAAAATTTATTTAATTAACTTTGAAGTTATGTAAACTCGTCTAAGATGGAGTATTATATCTGTGGTATTGATCTCCGTTGGCAAATTACTTAACTGGTCGATATACTCAAAGATACAGCATAAAATATGCAGTGGTGTCCATTATGCCCCGATGGGTGTCCATTTCGCCCCGTACCTTTGCTGCCAGCCCCAAAAAACACACGGTTTTCAATTCATTATTTCTTCACAATAATGACATTCTACCAGATGTAAATGATTGAAATACTTAGGAAACAAGTTAAAGTTGCAAGCCAACTGATAATATGTTAAGTTTTTGTCTGTTATACAGGCCTAACATACTCATTTGCTTAGGGTGTCCATTATGCACCTAATCCCCCTAATTACAATATGTTATGGCTAAAACCGAAATAAGACGTGTAACATGTAGTTTTCTGAATAATCTCTCACATGCTACTTCCAATTCCAGACATCGATGAACTATTGGTACAATCAAAACAGGTGCTAGAAATCAATCTGTAGGTCCACTCACATCAACCAGCCTTAAGAGCTCCAAAGTATGAACTAAGCCGACTGTTCCAGCTAAATCCCTGAAATCGTAGAACCACTTCTACGTAGACCACTTCTTCCATAACCAAATTGTTTGGGGCTCTGAACAACTGCTGGAGTCAAATGGTTGAGAACCAAATCTATCCCCGTCAAATGTGTTTTCTGCCGGGATGCCGTCTTTCTCTCACTTTATTTACGGCTTCCAAATCATCCATGGGTTATATCAAACCTTAAATACCGGTTACCGATTGAATAATCGACGGTCGTACTTAAAAATCTCGCCGAAACTATAGAATAATCCGACGCGTTCGTGATCTATCCAGCGCAGTATCAACAAAATTAACGGCTCCAATAAATATTTACAACAATTGTTTTGACAGTTCACAGCAAAGTAAATACGAGTTATATAATAGTTATTTTGGCATAGTTTTTATGTTTGCTAAACATGAACTAATGAGTATGTTTAATAGATGTAATTTCTAAGTTATTCTAACTTTAAACCGTAACATCTGCAGAGATATTTATGTGTCATAGGAAAAAAATCCCATTACAGTACCGGCTTAAACAATGAAGACAAACTTAGATATAAACAAGCCATGAGCGCAATTATAAATTCGTTAAAATTGAGTTAGTTATTGAATTTTTTGAACGGCACTGTGAAATTTTTATCGAGTCTGTCATATTGTTTCATCGTGTAGTTTTGAGAAAAGTATCAAAATATAGGCATTATAAGGGTTGTTTTGGGAACGCTATTAGTTGGCGCTTGGAAAGTTAAGAAGTGCAATTAGCAGTTTCGCCACAAATCTTGAACGGCAAGAAAAACAAGACTACCATTACTCAGAAAGACCTATTTTCATAATTTTCTATCCGAGTACTTAACATAACTTGACTCCATCATTTGGGAACTATTCCAGGTTCGAGAGCTATACATGTAATTATTAACACAATGTGTTTTTTTTTTTTCTGTCGGTATTTACGCTCAAGTGAATTCACGTATAAATATGTCACATTCACTTGTTATAAAAATGCTTTTTGCCAATTATATAACTCTAGTATAACTTAAATCAACCGCATGCAAGTGGTAAGTACTGTATATGTTTTCTATGAGATATATCACTCGCAAATAGCTTAATTGCAACTACTGTCATTGGCGAATAACTAGATTGCAACAAATGATTTTTCGCAAGCTGGTTGGAACGTACCATGACTATAATTATAAGCATTATAAATGAATTACAATACATGTTATACAACTTCTAAGATGTTTTATAAGCCGCCATTTTTTGCGCTGTTTTGATTATATAGGTGACGAATTTTGAGTAAATATTACAAGAAAAATACTACCAGCCAGGTATGGAACGTGAATTTTAAACTATTATATAACTAGTTGTGTTACTTGGGATGCGAAGGGCGTTGAATATTGCTTCGTAATGTACATGTGAACTGCGAGTGGACATATTTATTTGCCAATGATTGAGTTTTGTTCGTCTTCAACGAAGCGTCGTTGTTGCTCGTTACGACCTAGGATGTTACGACTGGAAAAAAAACTTCATCGCCCGAAGACTTGCTTCGATGCATCATGCGTGCTCTTCGCGAAGATCAGAAAACCATTCGCCATGCGTAGCTTCGTGAACTGTACCAGCTGCACGGCATTCTAGCCAACATGGCACCCTGGAATCTGCTAAACACAAATGGTCATATTTTTTGCAGTTTGTCGCCGATTCCTAGCAATCTTGGGCTAATTCGATTCAAAAATCACCTTCTACTGAGAGGGGGAACCGGTGCGGTCACCGAGGATTGCGGAAAGTCCGGATTTCGGCGTAGAATTGTAATGCAATAAACAATAAACCGGAAAATGCCTCTCAATGATACCCTCTGTAGGAGCCGTTACATCTCTTGTTTGTGCCATCTCGATCCTGTAGGCATCATCCCACGGATTCGCATTAGCACTCTCATAGAGACCCTGAATACAGGCTTTTTGCATACCCTTATCTAAGTCTTCAGCGCAGCTTTGGCAGCGGTGAGCACCACCCACCGTTCGTTTCGCTCTTCCTTAATCCGTACTCGCTGCATCCGTCGCCTAGCCAGTAGGCAGGCGAGGCAGGTCCGCAATCGCTTGAGTCCACCAGTAAGTCAGTAGTCTCCGATTTCTAGGCATGGTCGCATCGCCCGCACACGAGAGCACCGCTACCAACTCGTCACCGCTCAGAGTAGGTTTCGCTCACGGCGGAGTGCTTCATTAAACACTTAGTCGTTGAAGTATGATGTCTTCAAGGATGTCTTCCACTTACGAGGGCTTTGCCTTGGCCTAGTCGTCTCTTTCTCTACCCGCTGCCTGCTGTTGTTGTAGTCAATACTGCCAGATGATGGTTGTGAGTGGGTGTCTCTAGCAGGATCTGGCCCCGCTGGTTCGTAAAACGGCTTCCTCATTCCACGACCCAGGCATTGAAGTCACCCGCAATTACCACTGGCCTTCATCCTGTCAGCATGGTTGTCATACAGTCCAGCATCTGCGTAAACTGTTGATCGACCTTGGCGAAGACGCATAACAGCTCCTGTTACTTTGGTGACCATGAAGCCCTCGTAGATACCAACTCTACACTGATAAAATACTTTCGTAAAAGCTCAACGAATATGCTTCGTAAAACCAGTTTTCGTAAATTGAAAGAAATTTGCGTAAAATGTACGGTCCATTCGTACCACCACGCTGAAACAGTACAAATGGAGTTGTATCATGTACGAAATCACGAATCCGACAGACGCTAAGCTCGCTCATTCGTAGATTTTAGCTTCTGCTTTGTAGAAATAAACAAAACAAAAAAATGTCAAACGTTTTTTACTAACCAAGCGTAGAAATAAAATTTCGCTTCGTAGAATGCTTGACAGTCATCACTGATGTTTGAGTGGAGCGCAGAGATAACAAAGCAACCTGCTTTCATGTGCATATGACGGTGCGTGTGCGAGAAGAGGAAAGGAAGCATGCTCTCAGTTGGAAGTAAAAGTTATTTATAAATTGAATCAGAGTAGAAAGCGTTCTGGTTGTTTCCGAACGGTTTCAACAAGCGCCTACAGATGGATGTCTAGCACTGGTAGGTATCAATCAGAAGATACGTGTTCAGAGCCTGTGAAAACCAAGCTGATATACGCGTGCTATTCTTTTTTCTCAACATGATCTATGTCGGTCCGACAAAAAAAGAGACAGAAAAAATTTGTGTTATTGTGTCGGAGTGATCTTTTTTACGAAACGAACTCAGGCACACTACGAATCTTTTCGTTGCAGAAAACAACGAATGGCATTCATAAACCGGACGAGCGATTTCGTACAATGCAACAAAATATTTTTTCAGTGTAGGGCGGGGTATTTACCGATCGTCCAAATCGCCGCGAATCAGTTGCCGTTGCCGGCAGGTACTCGGTACTCGAGTCCGCTGTGATGGCGATATCCGTCCTCCACTCAGAAACCTCCTGGCAAAGCAGTTGCTGAGTCGCGTCACAGTGTTTCAGGTTCAGCTGCGTTACCTGCACTGTGATTTGTTCACGGCGGCTTTCTTGAAGGCCGGGCGCCTTGGATCACCCGGTGGATGCCTGTTGTTCACGGTTTTCCCGGTACAAATCACACAAACAGGTGGACCGTGCAGCCTTGTGGCTTATGGCCTTCGGCGCCGCATCTCCTACACAATTTGATTTTGTCAGGGCCTTTGCAATCCAATGACTTGTGTCCTGGTTCCAGACAGCTGAAATAAACCTCCGGTGGCTCGTGTTGTACACGGGTAGATACTATACCTATCTCATCGCATTCCAAAAACTGTGTCAATTGGTTCAAATTTGACTGAGTTATAGTGGAAAACAGACGAATATAGAAGCCACCGCCCAAGTGGCGCGATACCCTAGGTGATTTGACGCTCGTAAATATCGCCTTCGCTAGCGCTTACATATGCCAAAGAGTTCGCTTTCTCATTGCCCGGAATCGAGCAATGTGAGAGGACCCAAGATATGGTGATGGTATATGAGACTTGGTGTATTCCAATCAGCTAGTACGCCGAGTGACCCCTACCGACACTATACAGCTATTTAAGCTGATCGGGCAAAGATGTTAACATATTATACTAAAAACAGATAGTTACTAAGCTTCAATGATGATCAATTTCATACAGGCCCGAAAGCCATCAAATCTCATGCACATAAGATCATCGAAAGCAATACACAATAGTCGACCTCAGTCCACCACCAAACAATACGAAACCGCTGTTCGTCGAAACGACAACAGCTTCAACTCGAAGGTACTTAAAAGTACGCAGAAGTAAAATGTCAATAAGTGAACGCAAAATGAAATAACTGCATCACATTATCACACCTCTGCCGGTGATGGTACCGATGCCGGTAGGTTTCCGTATCTATAGGTAGGTAAATGTGCGCACACGTAGTTGAAAGGGGCAAGGTAATAATAACTGTAGCGAATTGATCGGAAGATAATGGCACCCGCTCCGAACGGATGAACCGGACTGTTGCTGCTGCTACCGCAGCCGTTGAGAGATTATTATTTCCAAGCTTGGCCCAGGGTAATGATTCGATTGAATGGATGACCCTGTCCCTGTATGGATGAGCTTGAGCACTCACCACTTGTGCACGCTTTTAATGGACACCCGTCAATCACGGCCGGCGGCGGTGGTGGGTGATGTAATGTCGAGGTCGAGGTTAGTGACAATTGTATGATAACGGAAAGGTTTTCAAATTATGGATGGCGGGGGAGAATTAGCGCTTGAATTATATCAATTTTGATCTTTTGTGATAAAGGTGAATCTGTCGGGATACACAGCAATACATTTATTGTAGTTGATAATATAATTACTATACGGGTTGATGAACAACTTCATGGATCGTGATGTTGTTTGCTTGAAATATTCAATTACTTTTCCTTGTTGGCATAACGTCGCAACTTAGACTAAGCCTTCTCAGCTTAGTATTCTGTGAGCACTCCCATTGTTGTTAATCGAGAGTTTCCTCTGTCAATGGCCTTTTTGCATGTGTATTTCGTGTGGCAGGCACGATGATACTCTTTGATCGAGGATGTCAAGGAAATTCCCATTATTAAAAGTGCGGGCCTGAAAAGAGTACATGTAACGCATAAACCGCGGAGAAAACATATATCTCCTTGCCACAGCACGTCAAGAACAACAAAACATCCTGAAGGTTCAAAATTCAGTGACGGCCGGTTCTACATTGAACGCACATGGACAGGTTTCGTCGAACTGATCCTACCAACTCTGCTTTGGGGGCAGCCGATCATCAACAAACGCAGGGCGGTGGATACCCACCGTCCTCTACGGGACAGGCAGGAGGGAGCCCCACGCCCACTCGATAGACACGCGTGGACTCGAGCCCGTCCAAAGCAGACTGTTGAGCTCTCAGTGGAGACAAAACCGCTTCCTCTGTTCTTCACTCGTGCACAAGGCTCTTGAAACGCCCTGGAAGCCGACTGGAACTCAGGTGTAAGGGATGCCTTATGTGCCCACCCCGGAAGCTGCCGTGTAGGTTAAAATACGTTTCAATATTCCATAATGTCAAGTAATCCAAGATATGTACTACTTAAGTATTCCGTCAAAGTGGAGCCATTCAAGTTAATGTCTCAGCTACCCCAGATGATATGGTGAGCATTGGCATCACTGCCAACAATTAGCGGAAGGCCTTTTGAAATACAGTATGCGATGACTTATTTGAAAGCATCCGCAAGGGACAGTTCATCATGCGGTCAGTAAACCGATCAATATACATATTTCGTGTTGAGGTTGCCAACGGATACAACAATTGTGACAGCATAGTGGAGCCTCGTGGCCGTGCGGTTAGCGCCACCAAGCATATAAACGTACCATGTCATGGGGTGAGGGTTCGATTCCCGCTCCGAGTGATGAAGCTTTTCTCAAGAAATGTTTCTTCCTCGTATCCGCTGGTGCTCGTAATGTATGCCGTCCGTAATGTGTATGTCCTTTGCCTAGTGTTAAGTTTCATCTGTACAGCCTCTGGCTGAAGACGGTGTCCGTGTCTTTTTAGCGCATACATCTCTGATGGCTGGTGGTTAATTCAGAGACGAGTGTAGCAACGATTGTGTTGTTGACCAGCACGCAGGCTCGAGGCATGACACGCTAGTTTCCCATTTCGTTTTTACTGAAAGTAGCAAACACTGCTGGGTGTACAAGGTTTCCTAGATGGAAATTCCCCTTACGAAAGTAAGGTTCTTGGACTAAGGCCACACGGGCTGTACCATTTTGCATAAGTCTGCAAAGATTGATCGTTGCTGTTCTTTTGTGCTGAAGATTGATCAGAGCTATCCTCATCGTAGCCACTAACCAAACTAGGCAAGATGAAACCCTGTACAATCACATCACAAAAAAGAACACCAGCCATGAAACCAGATCGGTATCAATTGAAAAACGCCAATGGCGAGGATACACAGAATACTCTGCAGTGTGAATCACATAATACGAAACCATATAGGTGAAAATGTAAACTAATCAACAACTTTTTCATAATCCCGCCCTTATTTAGACTCAAATTTAAAACTAAATAAGGGCAGCGGATTGTCGCGGAGAACCACAAGGGCCACTGCACCATTATTGTTTCGGTTAGCACAGTATGAGCAAAATATTGTGGAGGGCGTCGTGGTACTCCACAGGCTCCGTTAGCGTTTTTATAAGACCCCCTAACCATTCATTCCGAGGCACGGTAAGCATATAGCAGCATCACACCATATATTAGGGGTCACCTATTTAGTGAACTTTTACCACCAGAACAGGCGATCCGTAGTCTTGTTCTTAGCCAACAGGAATGATTGACATAATCCTGAAAGAAACGTGGGAGTAATTGCGGGTTTCCCGGGAAAATACCAGATAATATCCGTGAAAGAATGCCGGGAGAAATCAGTGCAGATCTGCCGGGATTAATATCGGATTAAAGGCGAGATTTGTTACAGAATCTCGGGTATAGTCCCCGGGAGAATTCCAGAAGGAATTCCGGGAGGAATTCATGAAGAAATCCTTGAAAGGATACATGAATCGATGCTATGAAGAATCTTGAATGGAAGTTTGAGGATCTCCAAGAACTTCCTTGCGTATAGGTCATCGGATCTACGAGGGCTACTAGTTGTATCTAACAGCATTCAGAATGAGGCTTATACTCACACAGCCCCAGGCATCTATGTTCTATTAAGTGGTTAATTCTTTGATTGTTTAGCATATCCGAGAATTCCCTTGAGTTAAGGCCAACTGATCTACAAGCGTAATCAGTGATCTATTGGAGTATTATGAATGAAATTTAGGTCTGCATAGCTTCATGCAACTATGTGCTGTCAAGAGGTGAGTTCGTTGTCAGTTTGAGGATATCCAGGAACTTCCTTGAGTATAGGCCATTGGATCTATTAACGTATTTGGTTATCTCTAAGAGACTCACTTGAAGTGCAAATTTTCGGTAATACCAACCGTGTGGTCAAATTATGAAATTCAAATAACTCAACGTACATATGTACAGATGGGTAAATTATTGATTAAATTGGGAAAAAAATCCACAGCTCAGGTGAGATTTGAACTCACGACCCTTATTCGCTAGACAAGTGCTTTACCAACTAAGCTACCGAAAATTTGCACTTCAAGTGAGTCGTTTTCGAGCATCTACCTCTACGTAGTTACCCGTCGTATCAAATAGAATGCGAACGACGCGTTTGATCGCCTTCCAGGTAGCATTGTTCTTCCTCTACAAGTGGTTGAGGAAGCGTTGCCTGTACGATAGGCAAACAGTTTCAAACAATAAACAAATCGCTTTTGCTCTTCGTACATATGTACAACACAGATGGTTATATTTGCGTTTTAGGGGAAGATGATATAGATCGATGAGATTAGAATTGAACCTTATGACAACTAAGTTGCCGGGTCATTAATTGGCTCGGTAGCTTAGTTGGTAAAGCACTTGTCTAGCGAATAAGGGTCGTGAGTTCAAATCTCACCTGAGCTGTGGATTTTTTCCCAATTTAACCAATAATTTACCCATCTGTACATATGTACGTTGAGTTATTTGAATTTCATAATATCTCTAAGAGATTTTTGACTAAGGTTCATACTCACACAACCTCAGGTAACTATGATCTATCAAGTTTTGAGTTCGAAGAATATTTGAGTGTTTCCAAGAACACTATTGAGTTCCTGGGACACCCTGAAATGCATTGAAACCCCTTGAGACGCCCTGAAACCCTTTGAAACGCCTCTAAAACCCCTACAAAACCTCCATAAAATTCACCTGAAAGCCCCCTAAAACCAGGGATAGGGTGCGACTCAAAACTCGTTGCGTGCCGCACACGCTGCTACGAGACAGCACAACAAACCAGAAGGAGACGAGTACGTGCAATCGGTTGTGTGTTGCTCGCTTACTTTGCCGCGCGCCGGAGCTCTCCCGTCTCTGACGCTTTGTCGTATGCACTCTCTCGGTGCTTGTCTCCGTGCTTTGCACTTGGCTTGATACTACGCATGATTGGGAAAATTTCGAATCAAACGACCTATCACTTGTCAACCCTTGATAAGCTTAACAATTTTGCCGAAAACACAAACTCTTCAATTAATTTATTAAGTGATTTTTCCTGTTTGGAGACAAGCACAGTCCCAAGCACCGTGCATTACTCCTTGCGCCGTAGAGCTAGTGCTGCGGTTTATCTTTCGTACAATTACGAAAGCTCTCACTCATACGTCTCTTGTCTCTCGGCAAAACTGGAGACAAGCACTTGTGATTGTGTGAAGCACACGCTTTTTTCGCACCGCACGGTGCATGCCACCAATCCCTGCCCAAAACCCTTGTAAAATTTCCTGAATCGCCCTGAAATGCATTGAGGCGCTTTGAAACACTCTAAAACGCCTCTGAAATCCCTATAAAACCGTCGTAAAATTTACCTGAGATCTCCTGAAGCCCCCCTCCACGCAAAATTCACCAGAAACCTCCTGAAATGCTCTAAAATGCAACAATTGAGTTTTTTAAAATTACTTTTTATTAAAACTCCTTAATAAAAAGAAATTAAAAAACCCTGAAACGCATGGAAACGCCTTGAAAAGCTCAATGAAACCTCCGTGAAATTCACCTTCGAGCCTCTAAATTCCCATAAACTTCCTGAATCGCCCTGAAACGCATTAAAACGCCTTTTAACGCCTTGAAACGCTTCTAAAACCCCTTTGAAACCTCCGCGAAAGTCACTTGAGAGCCTTTGAAGCCCCCTAAAGCCGCTGTGAAATCTCCCGAAAGGCACTGAAACGCATTGAAACGCCTTGAAATGCTTTGAAATGTCTTTGAAATCCCTATAACTGCTCAGTGAAATTTACCTGAGACCCTCTGAAGCCCCTTCAAGCCCCTCTGAAACCTCCTGAAACGCATTGTGTTGCGATGATACCTCTCGTAGCAGCGGCGCTTGTATACATATCAGTATCGCCGAACACATGCACTTCGGAGAAACGTCAGCTATCAACATCAACGACTGCTGAAATGTCACGAACAGGAGGGATAGAAGAATAATATCTAATCGACACCATATGAAGTGAAGGTTGCACATGATTGATTTCTCCTAGTTAAAATTAGTTTATTTGTTAAAAAAATGAACTATAAATTACAAAATCTATATTGTCTACACCCTAGCTTTGAAGAATTCGTTGGTAAAAATGAAATATTTGTAAAATCTTTGCACATATCATAAAATTCCGGTTTGTAGATTGAACTAATATCCTAAAAGGTGATCCATAGACTGCAAATTTATCCATTCTCGTGAATTGACCAGACAGTAGGTATATTTCTTCAATGTTTATACACTTAGCTAACCCACATCTAAATTGTAGAACGGCTGATAAAGCTAGACCCGCTGGGCCTCGAAAGAATCTCTCTTAATTTGTATAGATCCACCAAAATTTGTGAGTATTGCATAAGTTAAAATTCCGATCAAAACTAATCACAAATAAAATTTCAGCTTGAAGCATACTATCACACTAACGACGGAGTTTGCTATCGAGACTTTGGTAGAATATCCCCCACACACTGAAACACATTAAAACGCCCTGCAACGTCTTAAAATACTTTGAAACGCTTTGAAACGTCTCTCAAAACCCTATTAAACCTCCGTGAAATTCACCTGCGAGCCTCTGAAGCCCCAAAGACTCCTGTGAAACCTCCTGAAATACCCTGAAACGCCCTGAAACGCAATTGAAACGACGCAATTGAAATGACATTCATTCAAACGTCCTGAACACCTTGAAACGCTTTGAAACGCCTCTAAAACCCCTATGAAACCTCCGTCAAATAGACCCGCGACCCTCTGAAGGCATCCTTGAACCTTCTGAAACCTCCTGAAAGTCCATGAAACGTATTGAACACCTTGGAACGCCTCTGGAACCCCATGAAACCTCCGCGAAAATCACCTAAAAGTTTCTGAACTACCATAAAACCACTCTGAAAGTCCTTGAAACACAAACGAAATCCAAGTCAAACGCACCTAAAAGCCTCTGAAGCCCCCTAAAATACCTCTGAAATGCCCTGAAACGCCCTGAAACGCCCTGAAATGCCTGAAAACGCCTCTGACCTCCCCCCTGAAAACTCCCTTGAAATCCCTCTGACCCTCCCCCTTTGCATCTGCAAGCCACTTGCCCTTCTCAAACTTCTTTGCAACCTTTGCAATCCATTTAGGTAATGAACTGAATCCATTTAGATAATGAATTCATTTAGGTAAAAAAATTATTTAGGTAGTCCCGACCTAAATGGAAGATCGGGTGTACCCTATACGGCAACGGCACCCGCACGGGTGAAGACACTCACCAACAGAAAATATGTAATTGACTGAAGTTTGGCGCTAATAACTCTCGCTTTCAGCATGTTGCATGCGAGAGTGAGTACCTTGTTCATTCCTCGCCCATGTTGCCCATTGGAAGACAAATGTGACACGTAAACTAAAACGGAGTAAGCAGAGAAAAGCAAAATATCGTAATCATGAAAAGTTGTTGAAAAATTGCAGCTCTGGAAATGACAATTGAGACTTTCTCAAACCTTCAAGCTTCTGAAAATGAACTTGAATTGAAGGTTTTGATCAAGTCCTAAGAAGCATCTTAAGTAGCTTTTTGACAGCTATAAAGAGACTAATTATGAGTCGTGAAATCATCTATAAAAACGTATCTATTTGAGAGTAGGAGGGTGTCTGGTCAAAGTCCACGATACAAACGAATTTTCTAATTTTACTATGCTCAACAATCCACGAGGAGGTGAGGATTTTAAAGATCATCAAAACCTGGTCTATATAGTTTATGGACAGACCCTCACTGAATCTTCTATGCTTAGTAACGAAGAAGCCTGAAGACTGTTTTAGGTGTCTTTGTAATTGTTTATAGTCTCTTATGCAGCCAAAATGTTTCGTTTGAAACTCTATCTGAATTTTGTATAATTTTAAGTGAAGCTTTTGATTTCTTAAGGTACATAGGGATCTTGATTGATCAATAAAAAACTCAACTACATTCAATATTTTTCATCAATTTGAGCACAGAAAAAATCTGGATTCATGTGCCCAGCTCGGTATAACTTCCTGCTCAGAAGTTCAGAACCTATTACGTTTATTTACTCCTTGAATATTGATCCAACCGTACTCGTCAGTTGTCGTTTCGGACTGCTGACTACCATCAGTGACAACAAAAACGTGTTATGTTGACAGCAAAGTGGTGTCGTTGAGCCTCTGCCTGATAATAAACGATTCGCAATTTGTCCAGGTAGGTAGGTACCTATAGATATTAAAATAAACCAATGATGTCAACTTAAGCGTTCGCCACACTCGTTGTTCGTTACGCCCGCCGGATAGTGCCTCTTCTATATTAAGCATAGGTCTATCCAAGTTGACAGAAGATTTACGCTTGATGGTGACTGCCAGTGGTTTTCATTTCCCTCCGATCCCTTCTCCCCTCGTTGACAGTTTCCGACAATGACAATAGAGCCGATTCCACCGACGAATCAATTTAGTCCAATATGGTGCGATGAGACCCGGTTATTGCTGTGGTTTACCATATGGGGATGATATTTGGAAGAACTTGTTGCAAACAATGATCCTTGCGGCTATTAAGCTGTCACTGGACAGTGATAGGAAGGTATAGGAAAGCTGTTCGTATTATTGACAATAAATATGTGACCATATAAGCTAAGGGTCACGGTGGGCCGTTACAGTATTGCGATCAATACTTTTTATTAAATTAACCGTACAGTGATGTTCACAAATCGTTCAAAAATTGTTAAATAAACTGATTTGGACATTATAAGTTGCTCCTCTCGGTCGTCAGTAATAAACAATTATAACTTAATAAATATTTTTGTAAATCCGTCACTGTTTTCTTAAACTCTTTCTCAAAAAGGCGATCAGCAAAATTTAGAGAAGAAATAGGCTGAATGATAATTTTCATAGTTTGGATAAGCAAATCGTTTTTGAGCATTTGTTCTTCAGTCATGACCTTTTGTCACTAGCCGCGAATGTAAATGCACAATTATTATTAAGGACAAGGTATTTGGAGTACATAGCTCGAAATTTCTAGAGCACCGTTTTTAAAAACCGTTACTGGTTGCTCAGTGATTGTCAACAGGGTGATGCATGTTCATCCAAATCCGTTTAACGGTTCTCAAAAACGGTGCTCTAGAAAATTTTAGCTATGTACTCCAAATACCTTGTCCTTAAGAAGATTTTGGCAAAGTGTTGAATTTATAATCATCGCCTAAGTTTCAGTAAGGAGAGGATCTCCTTTAGGGCCTGTAGTTCATTTTGTTTCAGTTGGAATCGGTAAATAAATTATTGAGAATTCCTAATTTCATTTTTTTTAGTCAAATAGACTAGAAGAGGTTATTGGAACTATCATAAAATCAAAACTTAACAGCATTAAGTTTTATAACAGTTTTCAAAACTTGTACAAGACTAATTGGTCATCCAAATGCTACTTGGGAAACTAAGTCGAACTGAATCAATTTATCTGTACTGGTATCTATGTCACAGCACAAGCACCATTAGAGAATTTTTGAGAAGTGCATTTGTTATCACCAGGATAGGAAACTAACACTGCTGATTGGCTCCGTTAAATTAGTCTTCTTAGAAATGTTTTAAACAGTTGCTCTAAGTTTTAACTGGTTTCAAATGATAATGCAAATCAAGTCCGTGAACAATATCATTTGATTTGAACGTCACTGTACTTGTAGTTTTCCGGCAGATTTTTTTTTGCATGAAGTATGCAAAGCCCTGGTCATAAAATTATCAGCGTAATGACAATCGCAAACAGATTGATAAATGTTCTACATAGAACATCCCTCCGTCGCGTCGTCGTCATGTAAAAGGGCACAACCCGTGATGGTCACGGGCTGTGGCGTTTACAATGGTAATTGAAATGCTTTGTGCACAGAGCCATAACTTCAAACTATCCATAAGCGGTAATTAATCACCATTAGTTTGAGGGCCACAGGTGACAAATCGTTCAGCAATTCATGCTTTAACATCATTTTATTTGTCTCCACGCCGCCGCCATTAAATAGGACCGGAAAGCTACCGTAAGCGGAAAGGACGTGACACGGTTTGAATTTTTCTCGGTTTATCATGCATCTGCTATCCGACCCGGCTTGGGAGGCATGAAGATATGCTCCAGTGGTAAGACAATCGATGCCGTTGTTGGCAGAATTTGACAAGTCATCCATGCATGATGGACCGACCGACCAGCTGGCCAAATGTCTGAAAGAAGTTAAGAGCTCGGTTTGCGAACCTTGGAGTTTTCGACTTCCTAGAAGTTTGTTGTCGGATAATTAACTCCTAGCCATGACTGTTTGTTTTGGTAACTATTGCAGTTGGTCAGTATTTGAGGAAGTGGGGTCACAGAAGAGGTCATTATTGCTTAATGATTGTTTAGAATTTAGTCTGATAGTGACAAGAAAAATTGGACACCATCATGGCGTAGTGCAATTGCTGCAAGCATGTATCTGCGTCATATTGACCCCAATATAATATGTCGCATTTCATATTGTTCTCTTGGGAGATTTTACTTTGAATTTCATATACACCCTAAAACGAAAGTATACAGCGAATGAGTAACTTGCGTAAAGACAAAGGATTTTTCACTCATATTTGCGTACGACTGGATCAGCACAAAAAATGTGCTGATCCGATGTTACACAAATTTGCGTGAAATTTCACACAAGTTTGCATGAAATCTTTTGTCTTTTCGATCGCTGCGTGAAAGTTACTCCTTGCTCTGTGTACATCGATCTTTCCGTGTACCGTTGATGGGGGTGACAATGGGTCTGGAGAGATAGATTAGGCCAAAACGGAGAAAAATAAAATATGAAATATCACACCAAATATTGTGAATAACACTTGCTCGAAAACGCCTGGATATATGCATAGCAAGCTTTAATGCGCATATCAATTGAACACCCCAAGTTCCGGTCATAAACTGTGAAGTCCCGTTCCAATATTTAACATAAAACATTAGGACATTTCTATGCATTGGCGTAGCTAGGATTTTTTCCTGAAAGGGGCCAAGGGGGAATTTGACTTGACATGACTTTTAAGCGGCATGGTTGCCTGATTTGTGAACATGCAAATCGACATTGCCAAAGGCATTGTAGTTTTGAAGAATCAAAATTACTGTTTTAGATTTGTTCCTAGCTCCGTAAACTATATGAGTATGAACAATTCCTCCAAGAATTTTCCTAAAGCTTGCTGCAATGAGTCCTTATAGATTCCATCAAGAATGCATCTTGGAGATCCACCAGGCATTTCTTTGGGGATTTGTTCTGGGATATCTTTAGAGGTTCCTTTAGTGATTGTTCCAGTGATGTTTTCGCGGTTGAGAGATCCTTCAGGGTTTTCTCAATATATTTCTTCCAGAATACCACTAGAGATTGCTCCAATAATCCCATCTCAAATTTTTCAAAGTATTTCTGCAGGAATGTCTTCCAGCAATTCTTTCAGAAAAATTTACTCCAGATTATCCAAAAGTAATCCAAGAATTGCTTAAAACATTTTTGTACAAAAATCCTTTACGAGTCCATTCAATTGTTCCTTCAATAATGCGTCTAGAAATTACTGCAGACATGAATTTCTTCAGCTATAGCTATATATTTTTTTTGCTGTGTATTTTATCCAGAGAATCCTACATAAATTCTTCCAGGAATTCTCTAAGAAAACTCTCCTGTGATTCCCTAAGAAATTTCTCATGGGGGTTCTTCATAAATTTCTTCAAGAATTTCTCCAAGGAATCACTCGGAAATTCCATTTGTGTTTCTTTCAGGAACAACTTCCGGGATTATTTATAAAATGCCTCCAAGCACTCTCCTTAGGATTCTTTCAAGAATAACTCCTGGAATTCTTTCAACAACTGTTTAGAGATATCCGTAAGAAATCCTTTTGGGAATTGCTTCCGAGGTTCCCCCTGGATTTCTTCGTTCTCCAAGGATTCCTTCAGGAACTGCTGCGGAATCCAGGAGTTCCTCTACGTACTCTTTTTAGGATTCCTTCAAGATTTCTTCAAGAATTTCAACGATTTATTCAATTTCCTCCTGGGATTTCTTCAGAAGCTCCTCCTTCCTGGGATTCCTCCAGGAATTCCTCAAGGGATTCATCCAGAAATTCCTTCAATAGTTGTTCCAGTATTTCTCTGTGTTTCGACCAGGAATTGCTCTAAAAATTCCGCTAGAGATTCCTCTAGGAATTCCCCCAGGGATTCTTCCTGAAAGTTCTCCAGTTATGCTTCAAGAAAATTCACCAGAAATTCCCCCAGGGATTTCTCATGGAATTTATGCAGGGATTTCTTCTCCAGGAGTTCCTTTGGAGATTTTTCATATTCCTCTAGGAATTCCTTCAGATCAGTGCTGCTATTGGTCGTGACCATTCCATGATGATGAACAAGCAGACCTTTTCATCGTCACATAATGAAACGAGCACTCGCGCACTTCGTCATATCATTTCACAATAATCAAGCGTCATGACGAAAACTTCCATATTTATTGCTTTTCAATTAAAATTTTCACCTGGTCCAAGCAAATTTAGGCTATTTGCTATATTTAATAGATGGAGAGGACATATATTTATGATGTAAAGGATTCAAACAATAACAAAATCCATCGATGTGCTAGTAATTGCTTTGTTTACAACCATGTCTCGCTTCGTCATGACCGAAAAATGAGCGAATATTGTTGGACTCTCTTGGTCATCGTATCCCGATTCGATGACATTGAGAGAAGCACTTTTGTAAAAATCACGTTACGACTCGTGTTGACATTGACATTGACATAGAGCTCCCTCCAGGTATTCCTCAAGGATTTTTTGTAGAGATTTTACCAGGGATTCCTCCAGGGTTTTCTCTACGGATTCCTCCAGGGATTACTCCAGGAGTTCCTCTGGAGATTTCTCAAGAAATGTTTCTAAAGATTCCTCCAGGAATTCTAAAAGGCAAGTCTCCAGAAATTCCTCCGTGGTATCCTTCAAGCATTCCTTCAGGAGTTCCTCAAAGGAACCCTCCAATAATTGCTCTAGGAATTCCTCGAGCAATTCTTTCAAGAGTGCCTCCTGGCATTCCTCCAGGAGTTTCTCCAGGGACTCCTCCAGGAATACCTACGAGAATTTCACCAAGAATTACCCAAGGAATATCTGCAGAAATTCCTCTAGGGCATGACCCAGGAATTCCTTCAGAAATTACTACGACAATTGTTCCAGGAAATCCTCCTCCCGGAGTGTATACATTCATTACTGCATGGATTCCTCCTGAGATTTCACCAGGAATTCCCTCAGGGATTACTCTCGGAATTTATGCAAGAATGTTTCTCCAGGCATTCCTCCAGGATTTTATCCAGGCATTTCCGTAGGGACTCCTCCAGGAATTCCACCAAGAATACTGAACTTCTCCAGGAACTTTTCCTCCAGGGATTCCCCTAAAAATTCCTCCAGGGATTCCTCCAAAATTTATTTCACGGATTTCTCCAGAAATTCCGCCAAGAATTCCTCCGATGACTCTTTCAGTATTTTATCCAGAAGTTTCTCTGGGAATTCCTCTAGAAATTTCTCTAAGAATATCTTTAAAAAAATCTCCAGGGATTTCTCCCGCAATTCCTCCAGAATTTCTTTCAGGGATTCCTCCAGGGATTCTTCCAGGGATAGTTCCTCGGAAATACGCCAAGAACTCATCCAGGGATTTCTCTTGGAATTCTTCCTGGAATTCCGCCAGGAATATGTCTCCTGAGGTTCCTCCAGAAATTGCTTCAGGGATTCCTACAAAAAATCCTCCATGGATTTTTCCAAGAATTCCCAGGGGATTCTTCAAAGAATTTCTCCAGGAATTTCTCTCAGGATTCCTCTCAGAGTTTTTCAAAAGGTTTCTTGAAAAAAATCTCCAGGCCTTCCTCCTAGAATTCCTCTAGAAAATCCTCCAGGAATTCATCCAAAGATTCCTGTTGGATTTCTCACGTGGTTTGCTTCAAGCAAGCCTTCAGGGTTTTCTCCTGGTATTCCTGCAGGAATTCATCCAGGGATTTTTAGGGATGCCATAAAGAAATCCTCCAGTTATTCCTTCAGAAATTCCTTTAAAGATTTCTCCCAGAAATTCCTTTAAAGATTTCTCCCAGGAATTCCTCAAGGGATTTCTCAAGGAATTCAAGGAGGGCTGCCTCCCTCCATCCAGCCTGCCCTCTCTCTCTAGCTTTGCCAAAGTTTCTAGGGTTCCAAACCTCTGTTATTTTGTTTCTCATCCCATAACGCGTACTTTTTTGCACAAAAACAATCAAGGCGAGGATAAAATAAATTGGTCGCATAATATGTAAGAACGATAAAGAAACGCAAACCATAGTGCTTATGATAATGTCGCCATACCTGGGATATTTTACCATCAGAGAGCAAATTGATTTATACTTTTTCACGAAATGTACCAACTTCTAAATCCGTTCGACATTAACAAAATTCAACTTAGAACGGAAACTCCAGCACATAGACAACAAGTTCAAGCTTATCGCATGCATCGCATGGAGTTTATTGAAATGAAATCTGTTTCCAAATCCAATGAACTATTGAACTTTTTGAAACAACCAGTTTCGCTGGAAATCACCCAATTCAATTAGCCTAAGTAGAATCACTCTCTGTTTCCTTGATAAGCCGCATTTACATTCGTTGCCTGGATAATTTATTTCACTATTCCTGCTTTACCGAAAACGGCTTTCCAAGCACTGCTGTGTCCGATCGGTAGGTTATACCACCACTCTGCCCGGATACCGGTTTAGACTAGAACATCACAGTCAACAGATGCGACACCAATGGCCCAGACCATATTCATGTTCCCTTTCACTTCCTGAACGTTATCATAGGCTGCATCGTATACTCTGTGGACCAACCGGTACGAGGGGGGAATTCTTCTTTGAACGCTGTATGAAAGGAAACTCCAATTGAACGACTACGATTCGATTCTCGGTTCCAATCCTATGCATTGTGTTTGAGATTGCTAGAACAGGTTGTCTCTACTAATTCCGTCAGGTTTCGAAGCGACATCAACAACCGTAAGTGAATGACACCACTGCGACTCGGAGTCACCAGCCTTTCCGTACCAACAACCAACAGTATGATACACCGTACGAAGGCATCATTCTATGCATAATTTGCGAGCCGCTTCAAAGCATCTTTGAACCGTATCAATCCTGTCGACCTTGGTGGAACGAACTCTTCCGGGGCGGCCTGTCGTCGTTGCCGACGTCTTGGGAAGCATGACTGTTATGCTTGGAACTTGCGCGAGGCTCCCTCCATAATAAGCAGTTTTTCACTATAAATAGATAAATACAACACGTAAGGGGCGTCTCGCGTGAGATGGAACAGCTGCTATTTGGCATGAACAAGCCTCCAATCACGGACAAACAGACGTAACACTTGATCATTTCTACCGTTTATCTTTAAAACGGTTGTCACTATCACATGTATTCAGCATATCATTAGAACTTTCTCTTTGGATTATTCTGGACAATAAGAGTAGTGTTCGGATGATTTCTCGGTATAGGACCGCACCATGGCACACGGTAAAGGCTGGTTTTTTTTTGCGCAATATAGATCTAATTGACATCACTAGAACCTCAACGCGGCACAGGCCGGGCTTAGAGCAACCTTAGGGAAGATCGGGTAGTCAACCCCGGTAGGAATTCTGGTCGTAGGCTGACAGGGATAGGGAGGGTTGCTTCAGCCAGTGAAGGACTTTAAGCTCAACTATGCATTGTGATCCTTCGAAAAGCAGGGGGCTGGTGTCCTGCCCAACGAGTCAACGGTAAAAAATACCAGAATAATCATCTTAGTGGTGATAGTGCCTTTCTCGTCGAATATGTACTCATGGTCTTTTCATCAACGTAAGCCAAACTGTTCCTGAATCTTGAGAGTACTCTATTCGGAGAAGCAAGATTTTTTCCCCAAAACCATCATCTAATTGAGAAACTTATTGAAGACACACATTTTTGACAAATTCCGAGTTATGTTCAAAGCATAGGCGGAGCTGAAGAATATCAAACCTCTTGGTTGACTGCATGACCCCCTTTACTATTACTATTGGAGGCCAATCAAGCTAGGATATAACTTTTTTCGCAATCTCAAAAAAAAAACCGTTTGGAGTTGTAGCGATTACATTTTATTTTTTCCCCATACAACGTTGAACAGTACTGTAGGATGCTGTATGATTACACTACCGAAATCTGATAAGGTGTGATTTGATGAGATCGCTTTAGTTTTGCCAAGATTTTGTTCTCTTAATTACATTGCATCGACTTTGTTCACTTTCGTAATTCAGGCGAAGCACCCAACGCTGGTAGAGCTGGATCCGGAACACTGCCGGTTGTCCCAAATATGGTCTAAGGCTGTTTTCTTCACTTTTTGGATTCGACTGCGATAGATTTTAGCTTGAAAATGGCTCTTCCAGTCTTGACAAATTTCAGATACAGCTATTTAACCCTTCAGGACACGCGCCGTTGTAAAAAGTACAACACTACCAAAAAACCTCGCTCGTCGTATACAGCGCGAGTGCGGTGCAGTTTCAGCTGCTTGATGGCGCGTGTTCTGAAAGGTTAATCTTGTCCGACGTTTCGGTCTCATTCAGGACCTTCCTCAGGGACTCAATTATTGTTTCCGGCAGGACACTCGGAATTAATTGTGGAACACTACCGGTTGTTTTATATGTGGTCCAACCCTATTTTCTTGCTAACTTTTCATCAGGATATCGAAAAAGCCGCGTTTTTTTTTTGTATCGCATGGGTTTGGTTCACTTTTACATTTGGCCAATTCCGGCGGGACACCCGGAACTGATTAAAAACACTACCGGTTGTCTCAAATAGAGTCTGAGACTATTTTCTTACTAAATAACTGTCCATTAGGTTTTCCAAAAAGCTGCTATTTGATGTGCCGCATGCATGAGTTTCATTTTCTACATTTTACCACTTCCGGCGGGACAACCGGAACCAGTTCCGGGACAGTATCGATTGCTCCGGAAATGGTCTTCGACTAGTTTCTTGCTAACTGTTCATCAGGTTTTCTAAAAAGCCACGAATTGATGTGTTACATGCATGGATTTAGTTCATTTTTAACTTTGATCAATTCCGGCGGGACACCCGGTACCGGTTCCGGAACACTGCCGGTAAAGATATGGTCGAAAATTATTGATGCGCTTTTCATTCGAAAGTGCCGCAGTTTGATGTAACGCATACATGAGTTTGTTGAATTTTCATATCTGGCCCCTTCCTGTGGCTCGATTCATCGAGCTGATTTGATTTGCTTGGTGTCTCGACCTTTCAGGCCTTCTATAGGATACTGCAAGAGTCCAGCGAGCTTGTTTACATGGACTTAGTTTCTGGCGAAGATCCGGCAAAACTGTATTTCGATACAAATTGAGTAAAACGGTAGTTAGACGATTGATCTTGCTCTAGTAGAGTTGAATATAATCGATATTTCCGTATCACAATGGTTTCAGGACGAAAAACGTGGATTTAGTTTACGCCGCTGGTTAAAAATTCTAACACCTTGTAAACAGCTCCCTGAACTGTCAAACAAAGTGAGGTCAGATCAGGTGCTTGCGGTACCCTATTAAAAGGTTATTTTTGGATTGAACATATAGCCTAAACTAAAACCTCTTTCTATGCATGCTATTTTTATGCACTTTTAATTTATGCACCTTTTTATGCCCTGTATAAAAAGAGGAAAAGCTACTCAAAACCAATGTTGTGCATAAGAATATTTAACCTTCATCCAGCCAACGTACATTTTCCAACTTCGGAAAAGCACAAAAATGGTCATAACTGTTTTATTTTTCGATGGATTTTGATGAAATTTTCACAACTTCCAGAAAAAACTCTTCTAGTTTATGATGCCGGGGACATGGGTGCCTGGTCCACATGGTTCCGGAGTTATTTCGTATTGTCTTGGGGTACCAAAATTGGTCACATAATATGCGCAACGTATATTTCAAGATCCCGATGAGGTAGAAGTATAGTGTCTTCGGCGAATTTGTTCAGCAGGTTGAGAACTAACTGGCAACGGCGATTTTGGTTCAAACCCTCATATCTCAGAAACCTGATAAGATAGAATGATGCTTCGGCAAAATTCTTCAGCAAGCTCAGAACTATCTGATAGTAAAGTCTTTGGTTTGCAATTTATCCGCTAGGTGGCGCATTGTGACTGAAAAATTCAAACACGTTTATCTCGATACCCTAATGAGGTACAAGCATGCCGTTTTCAGCAAAGTTGTTCAGCAGGCTAAGAACTATCTGGCAATGGTATCTTTGGTTCGAGAATCGTCCGCTAGGTTTCGCCAGGGTCAAAAATCTTCAAACTTCTATATCTCAGAATCCTGATCAGATAGAATGATGCCGTCTTCAACAAAGTTCTTCAGCAAGCTAAAAACTGTCTGATAGTTGAATCTTTGATTCGTGATTTATTTGCTAGGTGGCACCTTGTATATAATATTTAAACACGTGTATCTCGTTACTGCAATAAGCTTAAAGCATGGCGTTTTCTGATCTATCCGGCAATGGCGACGCTAGGTGACACCAGCAAACAAAACATTTAAACAATTTTATCTCAAAAATCGTAAACGGTGGAACAAGAGGCCATACTTTAACACCGTCTTTGACCCCCTGCAGACAAATTTTGTCACCCTACAATATTGCTTCTTTTGCTCCGTTTTTTCTTCCGGGAGTGTCTCCGGGAATTTCTACAGAAACTTTTCCAGGAATTTTCCCGAGAATTCCACCGGGAATTTATCCAAGAATTCCACTGGGAATTCCTCAAGAACTTCCTCCAGAAATTTCTTCAGGAAATCTTACGGGAATTCTTCTACGACATCGTCCAGAAGCTCCTCCGGGAAATCCTCTAGGACATCCTCCAGGAATTTCTCAGGGGCTTCCTCCGGAAATTTCCCCAGGATTTCATCTAGGACTCCCACCAGGATCTCCTTCAGGAATTCCTTCGGCAATTTCTGCAGGAACTCTTCTGGGATTTTCTCCAGGAATTCCTCCGGACTTTTTTTTCCAAGATTTTCCCCGGAAATTTAACTGAAAATTTCCCCAGGAATTCGTCCACGAGTGCCTCCGGGAATTCTTCCATGAACTTATCCGGGAATTTCTTCAGGAATTCCTCAGGGATGTTCTATAGGAATTCCTCCAAGAATTTCTCTAGGAATTTCTCCGGGATTTTTTCCAGGAATACATCCGGAAGTTTTCTAAGGAAAACTGTCGTTTTTTTTTCAAGAAAATCCTCTAAGAATTTCTCCAGGAATCTCTTCAGAAAGTCTTCCGTGATATTTTTTTTCTTACAACACCCTCGAGAATTTCTCCCGGAATTCCCCTATGACTTCCTTTACGAATACCTCCGGGAGTTTATCCTGTAATTCCTCCGGGAATTTCTCCAGAAATTCCACCAAGAATGTCTCCGGGAATTTCTCGAGGAAATCCTCCAGGAATTGTTTTGGGAATTTCTTCTGGCAATCTTCCAGAAAATCCTCCAGGTATTCTTTCAGGAATTCCTCCGGGGACTCTTCTGAAATTCCTCCGGAAATTTTTAAAGGAAATCTTTGGGATTTTCTCAGGAAATCCTCTGGGAATTCCACCAAGTTTCCTCTGAGAATCCCTCTTGGATTTCCTCCAGGAATTCCTCAGAAAATTTCTCTAGGAATTCCTCCGGTCATTTCTCCAGCAAGTCCTCTGGAAAATTCTTCAGGGAATCCTCCTTCCTGGGGGATTTTTCGAAGGAAATTCCTGGAAGAATCTCTGGATGGTTTCTCTGAGGGAATTGCTTGAGAGAATTCCTGGAGGAATCCCCGAGAGAATTCCTGGAGAAATACCCGAAAGAATTCCTGGAAATAATCCCGGAAAAAGTCCTGGAGAAAAAACTGAAGGAATCACCGGAGGAATTGCTGATGCGAGTCTTAGAAGAATTCCCGGAGAAATTCCAGAAGGGAATCGTAAAGAAATTCTTTGTGAAATTCCAGGAAAAAATTTGGAAGGATTTCCTGAAGAAATCCCTAGTGGAATTTCTGGAGAAATTCCAGGGAGAATTTCCAGAGATATTCCCGGAGTGAAGCCATTGCAGGACGTTCCAGAGCATTTTATATGGGATTAAGAGGCGTTACGAAACCGCTACGGAGGAGTTTTCAGGGGGTTTGGAGCCTCTCAAGTGCGTTACGTCCGAGGGGGTTTAAGGGGGAGGGGAATTCAGGTGTTTGGACAGACCGTTAGGCGTAATGTTAGGAAATGTTTAAAATATATACGCCTAACGGTCTGTCCAAATTACCAGGAACACTCGATATTGTAGACATTTCAGGATGTTTCAGACCATTTCCGGCGTGATTCAGAGGCGTTACGAAAGCGTTACGAAGGAATTTTTGGGGGTTTGGGGCCTCTCAGGTGCATTACGGGGTCCGAGGGGATTTAAGGGGGATTTTGGAGGCATTTCAAGACGTTTCAGAGCATTTTCAGAGGCGTTACGGAATCGTTG
Organism: Aedes albopictus; assembly: GCF_035046485.1. Taxonomy (NCBI): domain Eukaryota; kingdom Metazoa; phylum Arthropoda; class Insecta; order Diptera; family Culicidae; genus Aedes; species Aedes albopictus. The sequence continues at coordinate 70,199,963 of NC_085138.1, read as the reverse complement.
AGAAGGAGTTTTCGGGAGTTTCGAAGCCTCTCAGGTGCGTCACATGGAGTCCCCGGGGGGTTTTGCAGGCATTTCAAGACGTTTCAGAGCATTTCCGGAAGATTCAGAGGCGTTACGGAAGCGTTATGGATGAGTTTTCAGGAGTTTCGAAGCCTCTCTGGTGCGTTACATGGGGTGCCCGGGGAGCATAACGGAGATTTTGGAGGCATTTCAGGAAAGTTCAGAGCAGATTCTGAAATACCTTAAAACGCCTCTCAAATCTCTTGCAACGCCCTTTAAAGGCTCCTGAGATCCCTTGAATTGCCCTTAAAGCCCCTTGGAACGTCCATGAAACCCACCTAATACTATTGAAATACCCCAGAATTCCCCGTAATCCCATTAAAACACCAAAAAATATTGACAGAACACCCTTAAAAGGTTCCTCATATCCCCCGAAATAACCCCTTAAAACGGCTCTAAAGCCCCTTAGAACCCCCTTTTTGGGCTCTCTGGGAACTTTCTGGAAACCTCCTTTGCCCCACCTCAACTGCCCGGGAGCAAGACCTATTCTCGCGAACTGGATTCTCTATTAAAAGCCCAAATTTAATTTACGCATAAATTTACCTTTTTTATGCCTTTTTTAATTTATGCAGTCCCAGCCATATGCATAAAAAGAGGTTCCAGTGTACTTAGTGTACCGCAAAGGCAAAAAAAATGTGTTTACATACTTTTCCAAGATTCAAAGTTTTCCTTGTTTTTATTCACTTCAACATGTATAATCTCCTCAATCAAACACTACACACCAAACGCTTTCAGCAATATTTTGCTGTGTTTTGCCGAGCTGAAGGGCTCAGCAAAAATTTTTGCTGAATTTTCGGCAAAGTTTGCTGAATTTCAACAAAACGTTACTGGTGATCAGCAGAGTTTACTAAACAAATCAGCAAAATTTTGCTGAATTTAAGCAAAATGTTTACTGAAACCTTCAGCTCGGCAAAATTCAGCAAAATCGATTTTTGGTGTGTAACCAAGTATTAATACGTCTCCGAAAACAATAACTGTGAACTGTTAACATTCTTTTCGCACCTAACGTCTGACGTAATGTACTTGGTTACTGGTCAGATTAGTGCACTGCGTCCCACGTTTGATTCAATACAGTCGGGTCTCCTATCAGACGCTGCCACCCACTTTACGCCCACCGCGTTTTCCAGACTGTCTTCTAATTGAGTTCATTTTTTGTATGTGAAGAGTCTATAGGGGAACAAAGCCCAAAATGCCAAGATGGGGTAAAATGGCCCAACTCATAAAATCATTCCTGAATGGGACTTGATCATTACTATAGGTGAATGGTGTCAAGATATGTTTGCATCGAACATTCTTCCAGAAGCTAGGCCACCAAACCCACGAAAAATCTTTTGATTTCCCAATGAAAATTGGCAACTTCCGGTTTTTCGTGCTTGCAATTAAGGTTTTCTGGTGATTGTATTACCAGCCAAGTGTTTCCAACGAGATTGAGGCACACATGGAGACGCATGGTTGTTGATGTCTACGCTTTCCATGATAGGGGTCATTCAAATATGACGACCATCGTTTTGCGGGGAGGAGGATAACACTCCATTTATTGAGTATACGAAAAAAGCGGGACAGAGGGGGGAAAAGGAGTCGGAAATGTCCGAAAACTGATGGACGTAATTTTTCAATGTTTTCATGAAGTGGCATTTTACCCCATGGCAGATGGTCGTTTTGCACCACTTCCGTTTTACGAACCAGCTTTTGAAATCGCTATAAATCGATTAAAATGCATTAGTTTAGTGAATAGTCTTGCTGAAGTATCTAGCAAATATTGTCTAGTTGCTGTTACCACTTTGAAACCCTAACAAATGAGGCTAATTATCATTGAAAACGATGAAAGTTTGAAAAATGGCATCTTACCCCACTTGACCCTAATAAGCACTAACTGCTCTAGAAAAATCAGCTGGATTGAAAGCAAGACAGCTGAGAAATTGCGGTGGGCGTAAAGTGGGTGGCAGCGTTTAATAGGAGGCTCGTAAATGGATATTGATAAAAATCGACTATCGCTGGTCAATAATTCCTCCATTCAACAGCACCGACAATATTTGTGTACGAAACACAATGATCCCGTCATCTCCGTTTGTCCTCTAAAAAAATATACCGTACAAACGTCGAAGACCATCAGCCGACTTCAAGGACTCCAGTGTTTTCGGTGTGAATTCTTTGCTTTCGTAGCATTTCGCGAAAATTATGCAATAGTTTAACGGGGAGAATGACAAAGTGCTAACTTATGTCAGTCGGGTGAATCACTTCGCTAGGTACAACACAGTCGATTGATGGTTTTCCTGTCCGGCTCTCGTGATCGTAAAAGTTTGGTAATTTACGTCTGCTGCATCTTGTCCGGTGTGTTCTACATGCAATGGAGAGCTCAAACGAGATCTTGACTAATCAGCCAATCTGCCCCACCAAATCTCGTCGGTGAACTTGAAGCTGACGATGACAACGGGGAAATAAGGGATGCCAGATAATGTTGGGACCGTGTCTTCCAAATAATGCCAAAGAACCTGCATGTCTGGCAGCTCTGCATGAGCCACCCAGTGATAGAGTGCAAGGTGAAGTTAGTCAGCGCTTTTATGACCACCGGGCAATCCAAGCAGAGAGGCACGCACTGGATATGTGTTATTGTTTATTTATAGTCACGTGGACTGGTGGATGGGTCACACCAGAGCCTAGCAGCAGCAGTGGACATTTGTGTAAATCAAATTGGCTTTCAAGGGCAAAACAAAACATACTGTTACCCATCTTTGTTTCGGTTGCGCAACTACCGAACTGATGATGTTTACCTTTTTTTACATACCAATCAACATAATCTGTTGGGGGAATTATTTTATTTTTCCTACTTACAACCCACATCCGACAATTTTTTAAGTGGGAATGGTAGAACTTTCAATTCCCTCGGTCGCACGTACATTAGTTTTGCATTTTGTTCCACCATTTCCGTGAAAAATGAGATCCGGCTTGTGCAAGTGAGGAGTTGAGGTTAGAATTGTAGGATATTCTAGGTTAGATTTGCTATCCACTTCGCCTGAACGATTTTCAGACCCAGAAATATCGTACTTCTAATTAGTTTTCACTGCCGTAAAAAATACTGTTATGATCAGAATAAACAGTTATACCTTCGGATCACACTCATTTACTCGTAAATCGCAATCTGACTGTAAAAATGATGAATTTCTTCCCAATGTTTTGAAACCCCGAACGAATTTGACATTGCTTTCGGGAAGCATCATCACGACGACGACAACACTCCCAAGCGGTCGAATCGTCGTTTTGGGGGTGAATAGAAACCCCAAAAACAAACTGTTGTAAAAGTGAGCCCCCCGATTCAAGGCCAATGCCACGCCGCGCCACCCAAAGGTGCTGATCACGTTAATCACCCAGCCAAAGCAGCAGCAGCAGCAGCAGCAACAGCGGTCAAGTCCAGTCAAGTGTGAACATTTTTGAAGCGTTAACAAGATGCAAGGAAATGTTTCGCAAACCAGACACCGCAGTGTGCTATAGATTGTTTGAGTTTGGGTGGTCGTTTGATAAGCAAGCACACACAATGAGAAACGCCCGCGCTGGCTGGGATTGAGGTTGGACTCCGCGGAGACATGCGTTTGGATGCGAGTGGCTGAATGAAAAATGCAAACAAACTGTACGCAATTTTCACACGTTTGTTTACTGATGGTTGGGGTACATTATGACGAAGTGTTTTCCGACTCCTATTGTAGCTCTAGAGGGAGTATCGATTTTAATGCGATATGTCAAATGTTATTTCTATCAATTCCTCCCATTAAATGCTTGTTTGGATCCATCTAGCCGGAACGGTACTGCACCCCAAATTGGACTGACACAATGGTGTGCACACACCTTCAAAGTGTGATTGCAGCGCAGGGACAAGTCGGAGTGATTTGAGGTCTTCGGTGCACTTATTCCTTGTAAATGGAGGAATAAGTGCACCGAAGACGTCGAGACGATCCACACTGGAGTAACAGGTTCCATTTCATGGCCAAAAAGTTTTAACACGTTTTCATGGTGTATTATGTATGTACTAGCGATAAAATTGTGAATTTAGATATTGAGGAAGCATTTTAGATTATAAATAGCCATATTAATCCACTTAAAGGCTAGAAATGATTTCTTATAACCTCTCTAAGGACAACGTTTATTTGCACCCCCAAAAATCGCTTGAAGCATCGAATATTTCTATTTGACAACAAAGAACTGAAAAATATTTGTATTTCCATGAAAAATATTGTTTGGAAACAAGGGCCACCTCGTTTCATAGAAATTCTCCTAGAAGTGTGAGAGAAATTCAATTCTTTTATAAGTGTAGATAACGTGTTTATGTCTTCAGCAAAGTTGTAAGGAGTGTCATAATTGGGAAACTTGCTGGACAATTCAGTAACAAATTTTGAAAACGACGTATAATCAATGGTGTAGCATTGATTATACGTCGTTTTCAAAATTTGTTACTGAATTGTTCTATCTTCACAATTTTTGGGAATATGGGCCGTTATTTTTGAACGGCCCCTTAAACTCAGTTTAAATGTTGTACCTTTTTCTAGATATTTTGGGAATCACATTTTTATTTTGGGGTAACTTTTATAGTGCCCTGGAAAACACATCAAAACTCAAAAATTAATCATAGATTGAAATTTTAGGAGTTTGAACATGATAATAGAAGCCGTGTGGAATATATCAGTTTGAATTTTTCTATTAAAACATGGCATTTTAACGCAACTTTATACATAAAATTAAGTTCGTGGAGTACTGAGTGGAAAACTCAATGAGTTTAGCTATAAAAAACAATATTTATCTGAAAATATTTTCTTAACGGTGCATCAATATATGCTTACATGTTACAAATAGTGAGCTATTTATTTGAGTTGTTCTTGATTTTTTTTATAACAAATTTTTAACACAACAGTTCTAGCTACATTAGATTACTATTGCATTGCATACATTTAGGCGTTTATCGGTGTATGGAGATTTCTGCCCAAATTTACTAAATTAATTCCATTTGACACATTTTGTTAAGAGATAGAAGACCACATTTGTATTCTGCTATGATCTATCTACCGAGAATAAGTGGCCATTCATTGGAAAAGTAGTCGAAACGAAGTTGCTTTTCGAAATTAAACCTAAATTGTTACTAAAAACTAGTAAAAAAGGTGTAAATTTCAAAATGTTTTATTTTTTTGTCTGGTACTTTCTGGTACCCGTTCTCTTGCGATTCACAAAGGATATGCCTTATATTTTATTGTAATCTGAATACTTTTTGAATGCTGAAAATGGTTCAAAATTGACAAAAAACATGATTTTGAAAACTCTTCTGTAAGAGAGCAAAATAAATGAAACCAGGTGAAGTTTTTTGTTGAAATGATACACGCTTATCAGGAGAACAATGTTACATACTCAGTTGTTTTTTTTTTCAAACTGTCAATATTTCGATAATTGAAGTTCTTCCGATGAGTTATGATGCAAATGAAAAAAACAGTAGAGAAAATCGTCAAATTTCGGCATTTATTCTTCAAAAAACTATGCATTTCAAAGTATTTTATTGATTGCCACATGATGGAGCATTACTTCATTTATCTTTAAAAAATATTAGACTCTGGGAAACCCTGAAAAAAAAAAATTCGACTTATGGCCAGGAATTTGGCCCATTTACGCCTGTGTGCGATCCGAGGAAAATGTGCACTTTAATCACACTTTTTAGGCGTACCAAAAAAAGTGTGATAGTCCAATTTGGGATGTAGTCTGCAATATACACGCGGGTTTACTGAATCCGTGCTTGCATTGACCTTCTAGAACAGTGGTGCTCAAACTGCGGCCCTCGAAGCTCTTGAATGCGGCCCGCAGAGTACTTCAGAAAAAAGCTACTAGGGGTACTCACTAAACAGATTAACCCTTATGTGGCCGACAGGCTACCCGGGTACCCAGCGCCCATTTAAAAAGCACGATGTAGAAAAAAGCAAAAAAAAATTGTCGGGGGATCTGAGATTTAACTTTAGTGCGCCGATTTTGGCGCACTAAAAATAAATCTCGGATTTACAAAAACTGGCTACGTGCGGCTGCGCGCCTACTACGCAATCGTGTTGGTAAACGTCATGATGATAAAGAAAATAAATAAATCAAGCAGCGGAAAAGTGAAAATTACCTCAACTGCAGCATGTTTCCGGAGGGTTGTCCCGCGCCGTGTGACCGTGTCAACCCGGAATCTTAGGAATCTTCTATCTACAGTGCCTTGCAGATAAAAACGGTCGCAGCAACAAAGCTGCCTCTTTGTTAAACGCAAGAAAGAGCGTTAACAATGATGCTGCACACGATGAAAAATTTGCGCAGAGTCACTTGTTTCAATGCCCGCCTTGGATAGAAGATATCCTAGATTGGATGGTTGTTCTACTGCAGTACGGCCAGCGATATTCCTTGTATTAATTCTTGTTTGCTTGTAGCTTACTAATGATTTTATAACAGGATTGACCTTTTTGTTCATTGTACCGAAAGTTGTTACCTGAAGATAGAGTTCTAGTAAGAATTCATTCTAGGCTCCGACATGTTTTTTTCAAGGAATGCCTCCAGAAATTCCATTCGATTTTTTTTTCGGGGATAACTCCAGCTCGTAAAAAATTCGTAAGAAATTCCTTCGAAATTTGGAGGGTTTCATCAGGGAAATCTTTTGGGAATCCAGAAACTCTCGAAAACGGCTATAGGGTTCCATTCGGAAACTCCTTCAGCAAAACGACAACATATATCATAATTCCTCCAGAATTCCTTTGGAGATTTCTCCAAAGATTCCCCCAGCGATTCCTCCGAGAGTTCCCCCAGGGATTCCTCCAGGAATTCCCCCATCGACTCCTGCGGGAGTTCCTCCAGCGATTCCTCCGGGAATGCCACCAGGGATACCTTAAAGGAATTTCCCCAGGATTCCCCCAGGGATTCTTCCGGGAATTCCCTCAGAGATTCCTCCGGGAATTCCCCCAGGGATTCCTCCGGGAATTCCTCCAGGGATTCCTCCGGGAATTCCCCCAGGGATTCCTCCGGGAATTCCCCCAGGGATTCCTCCGGGAATTCCCCCAGGGATTCCTCCGGGAATTCCCCCAGGGATTCCTCCCGGAATTCCCCCAGGGATTCCTCCGGGAATTCCCCCAGAGATTCCTCCGGGAATTCTCCGAAAGATTCCTTCGGGAATTCCCCCAGAGATTCCTCCGGGAATTCCCCCAGGGATTCCTCCGGGAATTCCCCCAGGGATTCCTCCGGGAATTCCCCCAGGGATTCCTCCGGGAATTCCCCCAGGGATTCCTCCGGGAATTCCCCCAGGGATTCTTCCGGGATCCATTGATTTCTTTGGGAATTGTCCCAGGGATTCCTCCGAGAATCCTCCCAGGGATTCTTCCGGAAATTCTCAAAGAGGGAATTCCTTGGAGAATTGCTGAAGGAATTCTGAAGGAAATCCGGATGGAATTCCTCTAGAAATTGCTAGAGGAATTCCTGACTCCCTGATTCCTCCGGGAATTCCCCCAGGGATTCTTCCGGGAATTCCCCCAGGGATTCCTCCGGGAATTCCCCCTGGGAATCCACCGGGAATTCCCCCAGGGATACCTCCGAGAATTCCCCCAGTGATTCTTCCGGGATCCATTGATTTCTTTGGGAATTGTCCCAGGGATTCCTCCGAGAATCCTCCCAGGGATTCTTCCGGAAATTCTCACAGAGGGAATTCCTTGGAGAATTGCTGAAGGAATTCTGAAGGAAATCCCGATGGAATTCCTCTAGAAATTGCAAGAGGAATTGCTGACTCCTTAGAAGAATTCCTTATTCCCAGGGGGAATCCCTTACCCCCAGGGGGAATTGATGGGAGGTATTCCTTAAGAAATTGTCGGAGGAATTCCCGGACAGATGCGTAGAGAAATTTCTGGAGGAAATCCTGAAGGAATTCCCGGAGCAATTCCAGAAGGAATTCACAGAGAAATTCCAGAACAAATGCTTGGAGGAATTTCCGGAGGAGTTCCCAGAAAAAATCAGGAGGAAATTCTGAAGGAATGCCCAAAGGAATTTGTAGAGAAATTCTCATAGAAATTTCTAAAGGAATGCCAAGACTAATTTCTAGAGAAGTCCCAGACGAATTTCTGGATGAATTTTTAATTGGGATTCTCGGAGGAATTAATGAAGAAACTCTCGAAAAAATGTAATCCCGAACTACTAGAACTCCAGAGGGCATAATCGGAGGAATTTAAAAAAAAAAGTTGAAGGAATTTCAGAAGGACTGTTCGGAGGAAATCCAAAAAGAATTCTCGGAGAAATTCCAGAAGTAATTTTGGGAGAAATATAGAAGGAATTTCAGAAGAATTTTTCGGAGATTCTTCCAGGAATTCCTTCGGAGACTCCTCCAGGAATTCCTTTGGGGATTCCAGCCGCAATTTATTCGGAGATTCTCTCAGGAATTTTCTCGGGAATTCCTCCAGGAACTGCTTCGGAGATTTCACCAGGAATTGCTATAGGGACTCATCCAAAAATTTCTTCGGGGATTCCACCAGAAACTCTTTCGAAGATTCCTCCAGGAATTTCTTCGGGGATTCCACAGGAATTGCTTCGGAACTCTCCCAAAAAATTCTTCGGGGTTTCCTCCAGAAATTCTTTAGGGGATTTCTCAAGGAATTTCTTTGGGGATTCCTCCAGGAATTTCTTCGAGGATTCCTCCAGGGACTCCTCCCAAGAATTTCCTCGGGGATTCCTCCAGTAATTTCTTCGGAGATTCTTCCAGGAATTTCCTCGGGAATTCGTCCAGAAATTCCTTCGGGGATTCCACCAGGATTTCCTTCAAGGACTCCTCCAAGAATTTCTTCGGGGAATCCCCAAACAAATTCCCGCAACCCCGCAGGAATTCCTGGATATAATCCTGGAGAATCCCCTAAGCAATTATTGGAGGAATTCCCAAACAAATTCCTGGAGGAATCCCCAGAGGAATTTCCGAAGAAATTCAAGGAGGAATTTCTGGAGAAATCACTGCAAGAATATTTCCGAAGAAATTTCTGGAAAAAATCCCGAAGATATTCCTGGAGGAATTCCCAAAAAAATTCCTGGAGGAATTCCCAAAGAAATTCCTGGAGGGATTCCCGAAGAAATTTCTGGGGGAATCCCCGAAGGAATTCCCGGAGTAATTCCCGAAGCAATTCTTGGAGGAATTTCTAAGGAAATTCCTGGAGGGATTCCCGAAAAATTTCCTGAAAAAATTTCCAAAGGATTTGGAGAATCCTGGAGGAATCTCCAAAGAAACTCCTGAAGGAATGTCCGAAGAAATTCCTGGAGGATTCCCGAAGGAATTCATGGAGGAATTCCCAAATAAATTCCTGGAGGAATTTCCGAAGAAATTCTTGGAGGAATCCCCGAAGCAATTCCTGGAGAAATTACCGAAAGAGTTCCTGGAAGAATCCCTGAAGGAATTCCTGGAGGAATATTCCCAAAGATATTGATGGAGGAAATCCCGGATAAATTCTTGGAGGAATTTCTTAAGAAATTCCGAGAGGAATTCTCGTAGAAATTCCTGGAGGAATTTCCGAAGAAATTCTTGAGAAATTCCTTGATGAATGCCAGGAGAATTTCGTGGACGAATTTCCGGAGGCGTTCTCGTAGGAATGTGTGTTAGTACTTCCGTGAGGATTTTTTGAAGTAATTTCAACGGAAATTTTGACCCACAGGCGTTTCTGCTAGAGAAACCTTACAGAAATTTTGATTTGAGGAATCCTTGAACTAATTGAAGAAAATAATCATGGATGAACGTTTCGAGCTACGTACTTCCAAAGAAAATCCTGAAGCAATATGTACTTGAGGCACTTTTGTTGAAATTTCACAAAAATATTTTACGGCAAGTTTTGTAATCTCTCGGTGAATAAGGAGGAATTTAGGAATGAGTTTTGTGTAGAGATTTCTGGCATGATCCACCGAAGCAATGGAAAAAATAATCTGGGAAAGAGCTTCTCGAGGAATCCCGGGTGAAATGTGTTGCGCACACAGCCGCCGGGCGGGTTATGTGGTGCTTTCTGTTTGAACCTGGAAAACTGACAGCGGTGGGGCGTCTGATAGTATCCACTTATCCTCGTTGGGTAAATTACGATTGCGTTGTGCATCCAACACTCATCGCGAAATTCCTGCCCACCGATCATGGGTCATCACGCAGGAGAAACAAACTTTTTTTTTGCACGAAAAAAAGAGTAAATAAACACCAGCTTATTGAATGCTGAAGCTAACTGAATTGACATTTCCGCGAGCTGGACTATCACGAGAGAGAAAATGGCTGCGTGCTTTCTTTGTTAAATCCTCTCTTGAAGCTCTTTGGTGCTTACCGAACGGGGTATCAAATTTAATCTCGGATTTGGTAAATCCCAGATTAAAACGCGGCTAAGACGCGTTGGTGCTTATCACCATTAATGATTTTCCATTATTGAAAAAGTTTTAAAAAATAGTTATCTTAGTTAGTCGTGTAATCTTAATTGTAGATTTTATCATTATTTTGAAATATTCGGTCCTGCCGAGGTAAGATTGAAAACAATATTCCAAGTCCCATTTTTTCAAGAAATGGTGTGAACATTCTCCACAAAATCTTTTGTTTGGTCAAAAATTCTAATAATAATTTTAAGCAAATATTTTGTTTGTTATATGAAACTTTCACCATGCTACAGTAGCTACAGTTTTTTCTGTAGTTTAATACTACATTTTGAAAATGTATCTACACAACATTTTCAAAATGTAGCAATAAGCAATAAGCAGTCCAGCAATAAGTAGCAAACAATATTTCGCTACTGCAAATGACACAATTGGAAAGAATTGGCTTCTTTAGCGGTGTTGGGATAATTCCATATTCTGAATCTGCATGCCAAACTTAGCCGAAATCCAAATTTTCATGAATTTTGATGCTCGGGAACCTATTTAAATATCAATTTGAAGTTTGTATGGGAGCGATTTGTCGAATCACCCCTCGTTGCATTTTGTACTGGGCGGAGCTGTCAAACAGTTGCCTAGCTGTCAAAAGGTGATTTCGAAAAATCTCTTTGAAATTGATTTTAGGTATCAAAATAAAGTTCTAAAAATCTGAAAAAAATCAGAGTGGCTCAGAAAAAGGTGCTCTTTCGTATAAAATCAAAAAATGAATACTTTTTTCGAAATTTAAAAACCCAATTATGTTTTCAATGGTCAAACTGAGATCTTTGAAAATATTGAAATGCAAAAGATACTTGTCGAAATTATCCAAAGATCTATGAACTTTCAATACTAAAATTGCGTTAGAAAAAATGTTAGAACACTTTTAATATAATATTCATGATATTTTTCATCCTGCGGCCCGCGGCTCAGACGCAAAATCTCAATTTGGCCCACGGTATACATCAACCTGAGCACCACTGTTCTAGATGGTAGAATAGGTATCTGCAAACTGATCAAATTCTTAGTTTTTAAATGTGAATCTTTTCATTGAAACCTGAGGCTACCATAATAGACCAAATGTGGCCACAGTGGGTTAGTACCCTGACAGAAGAAGGAGGGGAAAAGCAAGCTATCATCTGTATGGGATATTGTGCCCGTTAGCAACAGTAGAAATGCTCGTAATTAAGGGGCCCAGATGCAAAGGGGTGTAAGTGACCATTTTATCGATTTTGAGCTGAGCATATCATAAAAGTCTTCAGATTTCAAGATTTTCAGAATTTTTTTAAGATTATTTTTACGATGATTAGAAAAATTACAAGAAATCGGCGAAAATTGGGTTGATTTTGAAGTCCCATACATTTTATATGGGATGAAAAATTGGTGAAAAACTTTAAACCTCATTTACTCGAAAGTGGGTTTTTGTCACTTACTCCCCTTTGCTTCTAACCCCCTCAATTATATTAAACAGTTTTGTACCCCTTTTCCGATAATAAGGACTTTTTTACAATGTTTAAGCTAAATATAAGAAGGCATTTTTAATAAAATTAATTCCAAATTTGAGACAGTCAATTTCCCAACATCGTTCGCAGATTTACAGTTGTGTCTCCTATAAGACGCTGTCACTCACTTTACACCCACTGCTATTTCTCAGCTGTCTTGTATCCAATCCATTTGATATTTTGCCTGCAGTAAGGCTATAATATAGGCTAGTCACATACCGAAAATGAACTAAATTAGTTGAAAGATAACTTGGGAATTACGGTGGACGTAGAGGGTGGCAGCGTCTTATAGGAGACCCGACTGTATATAAATCCTTGATCTTGGAATTGGTCACCAAACTTTTAGTAGAATACCTGGAGGTTGTTGATGGTAAACAGTGGTGGAAATTGATCACGAACGTGTGCGTACGCGATCCAAAAATTTGCCATCGCATCGCAATCCATAGCGGTGCGATGTGTTCATACGTCTGTGGTTTACGATCATTCGACACAAACACAAACGAGTGCATCGCGATTTTGGATGGCGCAATGCTTTTGTGTTTTGGAGGTTCGCGACAAATATTTCTGTTATGAAATCAAATTTGGTAAACTTGTTCGTTTATATTATTGATTGGAATGGTAGTTGTCCAGTATAACCATAAAACACTAAATTAATTACACTTGTTTACATCATTTTTGAACTCGGTGAGCTGATGATGATTTTTGGTGTGGAATCATGCCCTGAGTTCGAAAACGCGAAGGAAAAAAATACAGTAGAGCGGAAAGTTTTTCGACTTTCCAATCGATTTTTGTTCTATTTTTAAGCAAAGTCGCTCACTTCACACATCTCATTATCCGTAATCAATGCTCCGATTGAGCTGAATTGTTTACTGTAACTCGTCCACATATGGTATGTCAAGTGAACGTTGAGAGTTTTTTTTTTAATTGTTTTTTTCCTATTGAAAAAAAAAAATACATTTCTCCATATATTTTTGAAAAATTTTGCTTAAAATTTAAGGATCGTCCCCAAAACTCGCCAATATCTTGAATTTCATCAATCTGACGCAAAACCTGCATTCAAATGATCGAATGCTATTATATTCAGCTTTCAATTTATGGAAAAAGATTTTAAAATAAGTTGAACAAAACGCAAGATATTTGAATTTTAGCAAATTCCATATTTTTAAAAGTTGTAATACTCGATATTGAGCTAAAACTCAAAAACTGTTCTACACAGATCGATAAAAGAGTGTAAAATTCTGTGACATATGATGCACATAATTGGAGCGTGGGATATCACAGAACTTTACATGACATATCAAGTAAACTTCCATTATATGTCATATAATTTAGCATGACTCTGAGAGTTTACATGACATATAACACAAATTTACATGATATATCATGATATATCATGTAAACCATTTTTTGGATCAAGATCGGCACAAACAATTTTCATGAATCGGCCGCTTATTTTTGGCAGATCAAACTGTAAGTAATAATGTAATGTTTTGTCAATAATCGTACAGCTTGGTATTACTTATTTAAAACGAATTTAAAATGAGCACACTTACAATTTTAGTTTGTTTTCCTTCCTCTACTGGTTTCCTTTCACCTTTTACCAACGCAATCACCTAATAAATCATTACGTTTATGTTTTAGCCTATATCAATGTGTTATATATGAAAAAGAATAAACTTACAAATTTTGTCCTCAATGAATTCTGTTTTGGACCACTGTGCAGAAAGTCTCGTCCTCGTCGTGCGTATTCGATATCTGTTGTCAATCTTATATTTACTTCAAATTCATTGTTCTCTTTAAATTAATTTACCTGGTTTATCAGTCTGTTGTCCAACCTGTCTTGTCCCGTCGGGCCTCAACTATTCAAACACTCCAATCTATCCAATCCTCGCAGCTCGAAAAATACTACGGATTATATTTCAACTGTGTTACTTTCCGCTCTAATAGCATATTAACATTTCTACTCACTCTATTCGTATGTGATCATCCGACCAAATCTCATCTGTATTTCGACAATCAATCACTCGCGAAACTATTTCAATTTTAATTTACTTCTAAATCACCGAAGAAACTATACTATCACCAACAATCGCAAAATGGTATCTTCCCAACTTATTCATTCTAATCCTAGCTTTTGTTGATATTTACCTCCTACCTTTGACAGCTACCTGTCTCTCTCTTCTTCTCGTGTCATCTCTACTGTCACTCTGACACCTGTCAAACGACACTTACCGATGCCTCATCGACCGAACGCCTACCTTGTGACAAGCGGCCCACATGCAGTGCTGCCAGAACAACCATCATAACATTAAGTTTACATGACTAAAATGAAGTTTACATGACGTGTAAATCTCATTATTTTTATCTGTGTACTTAAAATTTTTTGAAGGTCGGTTTCGAAATCAGCGCTAAATTGTGCTTCAAAAATTGTGGTCGTTGACAGAAGTTCACGACTTTCATTTAATTTTGTAAACTAGTGTTATCTTTAGGGGCAAAGAAAGGCAACGAACCAAGTGTGAGCAAATTATGATCCTTCTGGCGAACCAACTGAGATCCGGCTCGTTTGACATTTGTTTTGTGTTGGTTCTTCACTTCGGCAAACCGTGAACTGCTCTCGCTTTTTTGGTTCGCGAGCACGAGAACAAAGTTTGTGTTCGGTGTGAATAAAAAATCACGTTAAGCGCATGATTATTTCCACCACTGATGGTAAATAGTTAAAATCAGAGAATTTGCGATTCAAGAGCACCATAGTCACCTTCCCTTGTAAGAAGGGTCAGATAGAATATGCAGATATGATTCACCACTGGGACAAAGCCTGCTTCTTAGCTTAGTGTTCGTTGAATACTTCCACAGTTACTAACTGAGAGCTTCCTTTGCCAATGACCATTTTGCACGTGTATAACGTGTGGCAGGCACGAAGATACTCTATGCCAAAGGAAGTCAAGCAAAAACGAAAAGCCTCTGACCCGGGCGGGAATCGAACCCCTCACCTTCAGCTTATTCGAGCAGAAACCAGTGTGCGTATCGCATTGGCTATATGGGCCATACTTCATACCATGCCATAGCCAGTTAAAAATATTGTTAAATATCAACGATACGGTTATTTTTTTCTAATCCTGTTTCTGATGATTTCAGTCTCATGTCCCTTAGACTTTGCAAACACTTACCATAAATAGTTTCTTTCTTTTTGTTATCTAATTTTCGAATGCATATAAAGCCATTTTCCTCTACGTACATCTCAATATAGCTCACGTTGCAGCAGATTCCTCCTAGTAACAAAATTGGTTTACTTCACTGTAAACCAGCTAGGCGCCTTTTTGTAGGCATCCAGTAAGACATGTATGTATACTCAACTATAAAAGCAAAGTTGCATGCAAAAATAGACTGCCTGAGCACAAACGGATAACTGATACGTTAGGGCAGCATGGCTAAAATCCTATAATACCTGGCATCACAACTTCACAAGGTAGGTATTTGTCTGTTTCCCTTGTGATGAGAGGGGCTAGCATTTGCATTAGCAATAAGCGAGTCACACACATTCACAAGAGCAGTGGATCGCACAAACTGTATGGATGGAAGCAGTAGGCAAGGCATTTGGATTTTACAGTTTTTACCCAGGTTTTGAGTCACATTTTGTTACAGCATAAACATATGTTATCTGTAGTATTACAGGTGAAGCATGCTTCAAATCGAAAGAATCCAACGTAAATTCGCTAGGATTGTACTCCGTAACTTACCCTGGAATGACCTTTTATCCCCCTAGACACGAAAATCGATGCTTATTAACAGAACTCCTACTATTGGAAAATGGACGAAAAGTCTTCGTGGCTTGTTTTGTTGCAGAAGTTCTAAGGTCTCGAATAAATAATCCCTCACTCTCTCCCTCCAAGTCTCGATTAACAACTAAACGGATTTCTAGTGATGATATTGTACAAATTAGTTAGGTTTGCAAGGAAATGTCAATAGTTTAACCCTTTGAAGCCGGATTTTTTTTCAAGCGTTAGTATGGAGTTTTTCTACGTTTTTCTGTAGTTTTGGTGGTCGCTAGATTACTATGAAGAATATTTTTTTCTGGATATCCAGTGTATCAGTCAATGTCTATATTCTTGTGTTACAAAATAAAAAGAAACATATTTGATTATTAACTTATGTTAATGTATGCCGGGAAAGTGAGTATCCTTAAACAGCGCGCCAAACTGTCATAAGACAACATTGCTAATTTATGGGATTTTTTGGCGCTATATCGGTCTTCGGGTTTCTTTAAAAAACAACCGGTTAGGTTAAAAGCCGACGTTTCGAATGTTTATTCATTCATCCTAATCCTGAACCAAAAACATATCGATCTCACCATCACGTTGATAACCTTACTCCGGCTCTTGCGAAAGTTATTAAAAGAAACTTTCCCAGCATCACACTAAGTTTCAAATGCGTCAAAACCAATAGGTTGTTGTTTTCCAAGCTAAAAGATAAGACGCCACAGTTGGAGCAACGGAATGTGATTTATGGCATCCCCTGCATTGACTTCGATGCTTCCTACATTGGCTTGACAACACAGCAACTAAAAAACCGCCTCTCTGGACACCGATCACTCATCAATCGGTATAGAGCTGAAGTCTTCTGATCCACTCGGGGCGAATGAGAGGGAGGAAGAATTCAAAAAGACGGCTTTAACCCTAAAAGGGATACCTTCATGGCCTCAGGTTCTTCACCTCGCTGAGTGTGTTCCATCAAAGACGAGCTCTGAAAGGCGCCTGGGGTCCAATGGACCCCAGGTATCCCTTTTAGGGTTAATGATGCATGCGATGTTATTCGATCTGTCGAAAACAAAGATCGTAGAACAGGACAACCGGCTGCATGCACTTCAAATACTCGAAATGTGTCACATCTTTTGTGACAACACAACGGTAAATTTCAGAACCGACACGAGCAATTTAGTTTATTCGGGTTTCCTGCAGTCAATCGCGGACGAAGGGCGATAATAGATAATATCTCACCCTCTATGTTTTTATGTTCTCTGTTATCTCTCCTTGTCCGTTCCATATGGGTTTTGATATCTCTCATTGAAACATTTTGATTCATAACCGTTTGGATGTGCGCGGGTGAAAGCTGTGTAAGATTGTTGCTACATTAAATG